>NW_013668390.1:25769-27572 GCF_000517525.1 Limulus polyphemus | reverse complement strand
GGCCATGCCGGGCAAGCAGATTGGAAAACAAAGTTTTTAAGTATTCATCATTGGATGATAGATATTTGATACAATTATCCAGATGAATCCAATGTATGAGAATCAAGGATACGCACGTTAAAGTTGAATGATGTGATGGACTTTAATCGTATATCAGCTGTTTAACTCTTCAACAAATGAAATAAATAAAACTTTTTTTAGACTTCCCTGAAGTGTTTTGTTTGTTAAGTATTCTTGTTCTACGCTACAGATATTTCTGTATCTCACTAGATGTATTTTTTGCTTCGTATTTTGTATTCTCTACTAGTGATTTATTAGGGTCTCCTAATATGTTTTTCGTTCTTATTAGTTTTATTTATGTCTCCTGCTAGTGTTTGTTGTTATCTACTAGTCTTTTGTTTGTGTCCCTATTCTAATATTTTTTCTCTATTATTTTATTTTTGTCCCCTATTAGTGTTTTTTGTTCTCTACTAGCCTTTTGTTTGTGTCCCTATTCTAATATTTCTTCTCTATTATTTTATTTTTGTCCCCTACTAATGTTTGTTGTTCTCTACTAGTCATTTGTTTGTGTCCCTATTCTAATGCTTTTTTCCTTATTATATTATTTTTGTCCCCTACTAGTGTTTGTTGTTCTCTACTAGCCTTTTCTTCGTGTCCACTACTAACATTGTGTGACCCTATCTACGTTTTTTTTTCTTGCCTTCTATATTAGTGTTTGTTGTTCTCTACTAGCCTTTTCTTCGTGTCCACTACTAACATTGTATGACCCTATCTACGTTTTTTTTTTCTCTTGCCTTCTATTAATTCTGTGTGTTCTCTAGTTGTGTTTGTTTGTGTCTCTAATAGGGTTTTTATTTGTGTTAAACAACATGATAGGTCCGTTGACTTTTGTAAAATATTCACCAAAATTTAACCGGCTTATTCAATGTTTGTCTTTATGCTTAGAAAGCTGACCATATAATATATGTGTGTTCTTGTATAATCACTTGTGTGTAACCTGGTGAGTCACAATGTGACATTATTTACATTATATAGAGTTCCTTTCATAGCTTACAGCTTAAGCAAGACTAATAAAACGAGCATTAGTCGATCCACTAAAATATTATTACAGTCTTTAAAATCAACATAAAATTCAAATATTTGGTCATTAAATTGAAAAACTCGGATAAAAAATAAATCCGTAATGATTATCAATTACTCTAACTTGTTTCATCTTCACATCATATAACGTATTTTTATAAGGTCCGTAATGATTATCAATTACTCTAACTTGTTTCATCTTCCATATCATATAACGTATTTTTATAAGGTCCGTAATGATTATCAATTACTCTAACTTGTTTCATCTTCCATATCATATAACGTATTTTTATAAGGTCCGTAATGATTATCAATTACTCTAACTTGTTTCATCTTTCACATCACATAACGTATTTTTATAAGGTCCGTACGTGAATCAGATATCAATTACTCTAACTTGTTTCATCTTCCATATGATTATAAATTACTCTAACTTGTTTCATCTTTCACATCATATAACGTATTTTTATAAGGTCCGTACGTGAATCAGATATCAATTACTCTAACTTGTTTCATCTTCCATATGATTATAAATTACTCTAACTTGTTTCATCTTTCACATCATATAACGTATTTTTATAAGGTCCGTACGTGAATCAGATATCAATTACTCTAACTTGTTTCATCTTCCATATGATTAACGTATTTTTATAAGGTCCGTACGTGAATCAGATATCAATTACTCTAACTTGTTTCATCTTCCACATCATATAACGTATTTTT
>NW_013668390.1:23649-25307 GCF_000517525.1 Limulus polyphemus | reverse complement strand
GTCGTCTCTTGACCGATTTGAGATCTAATTACAGTTTGGGACTCAGGAGGTCAAACCCTTTCGATTATATGACCATGACCACGCTCTATTTCTCATACATTAATTTATTCTAATCCTGCCTAAAAGAATTTCAATTTGAGGGTAGGCTGGTAGAGATACTGATGAGTAATAAAATCGAATCGGGTCTACGCGCACCCCGCTCTTGGTATTGCTGGCGCACAAAAATATAGCTAATAAAAAAAGGAAAATAAAGGTGTCATAGATTAATTTACTCTAATACTGTCTAAAAGCATTCCAAGTGCCGCGGCTATTGAAAATGCCCTCTTCTTTTAGTTTGGTGTGAATTTCTAGTATGTTGTTGATTCCCTAGTTTGTTAATGGTTTTTAGTTTGAAGTGACTTTCCAGTGTGTTGGATATTTTTTAGTTTAACTATGACATAGTGTGTAGAAATATTTTCAGTTTGGCTATGACTTAGTGTGTTGACAGCTTTTTAGTTTGGTGTGAGTTTTTAGTGTGTTGGAGATTTCTTGGTTTGATGACGAGTTTCTAATTTAGTTTCAGTGTGTAAATTTGGTGTAGACTTTCTGATGTATTAAATACTTTTTAGTTTGTTGGCAACTTTCTAAATGGTTGGTGAATTTTAAATTTAATGGTGACTTTCCTGTTGTTGTTTTTTTAATTCCTTTGACTGGTAAACGTATGTAAATCTGAGGAGTTTTGTTGGTAGTTTGAGACACATTACGTAAGAATGCGTTTTTATGTTTGTAAATGACTGGTTTTTAAACAGACCTAAATGTACAGAGTTTGTACATATTTGTTGTCTATAAGTTTGTACACATTTCTCGCCTATAAGTTTGTACACATTGGGTTATCTATAAGTTGAAAGTTATAGATGAGCAAGAGCAACGTGATATCACCTGTACCACGTGGTGGTGCTGCTTTCAATGTAAAAAATAACGCTTGCACGTGAGAAAGAGAAATGCGTATTTTTAGCATGCAATGCTGGTAATGACACCCATGTGAGGTGTTTGGTAATGACACCCATGTAAGGTGTATGAATCTCTCCAGCTGAAACATTTTACTGTCAATGCTGGTAATGACACCCATGTGAGGTGTATGAATCTCTCCAGCTGAAACATTTTACTGTCAATGCTGGTAATGACACCCATGTGAGGTGTATGAATCTCTCCAGCTGAAACATTTTCCAGTCAATGCTGGTAATGACACCCATGTGAGGTGTATGAATCTCTCCAGCTGAAACATTTTACAGTCAATGCTGGTAATGACACCCATGTGAGGTGTATGAATCTCTCCAGCTGAAGCACTCTACAGTTTCGTGTCATCAATATCAGTAGTTAAATCAATGACTGCACGAGGCGTTCAAAGCAAGGTCAAATAATTTAAAATGAACAAAATGATAACAACGTTTGTATTCATACTATACGAAAAATACACATATAATACACATTCCTAAGAATCGCGTATCTTGTTTTAATTATATTCACGTTTTGAAAAGCGCTTTCTTAAAGTGAATTAAAAGAATCCTGTTTTCCAAGAATGCGATGTTCTACAAATGAACCCAAACTTAAAATGGAGGAAATTATTTCGTTATTAATTTCAGATGTTTATCAAACTATTTACATATTTACGTATACGT
>NW_013668390.1:15986-22666 GCF_000517525.1 Limulus polyphemus | reverse complement strand
TACCCACCATATCTTAGTGTATGAACACACTACCCACCATATCTTAGTGTATGAACACACTACTCACCACTACACACGTATATCTAGTGAAAAATGCTTCGTACAGTCCTGTGTTCATGTTAAGAAGCTTAAAGTAATCACAAAGTCTGTAAGTAAGCGATAAGTTAACAAATTTTCGTGTTGAAATTACCTAGATCTCCATGTATCTAGAGTCGAATACAACAGACACGTGTCTGTATCTTTGTTGTGTTTGTTCGTATCTATGTCATGAACAAGATTCGTTTCTGACTCTTTTAAAACTTTATTATCACCGTGCTAACCAACTGTTTTTCATGGCTTTGACATCTTGAAAAATTTCTGTTACTCACTCCGCATGGGACTGTCTATATATATATATATATAAGAGAAAATTATTTTGATTCGTAACATGCAATGTCTGTTTGTTGTTTTAAGCCTACAGTGCCAACCATTTTAAGTCTAAAATCTCCACCTTTATCTCGTAAGTTATTGTTTAGTATTTGTGTATGGAAGTACGTTATACTAACATAATAGTGAATGTACTATTGTTATGTTTTGACACGCGTTCTGCCATTATGTTCTATGTAGCTCTGTATTTGCATAATGTACCGCAAAAAAAAATCAAGATTAAGTCAACTTCGGGCCTAGTTTTCTCATACATATACGTATTGATTAAAACCTCGAGTTCATATTGTTTTTTGCCCAATGCCACCAGTAAATTTAATGTTTATATATATAAAAAATCAGATTTTTTTCTGAAGATTTGAAAATGTAGGTCAAGTAAGATACGAATCCCCAACTCTGCTGTCAGACAGCTCTAAGCTATACCACTTCGTTATGTGACCGTTGTTTAATACATATCTTTTCAAAAAGCAGAAATCCTATTATCAGGTAGTAACTGTGAAATAATGCTACTTTTCGGTAAATCTGGGAAATATATACTTTTATCGAATAGCTTTCTCCGAAAACGAAAGAACACAAAATAATGTTTTTTGAAGAAACAGATAGCAAGTGATTTGTTTTCCCCCCCCCCCCACCTTAAACGGAGCAATAAAATATGGATTCTAAGTTTTCAAACAAGAAGGGTGAAACGAGAGAATCTAAGGACCATATTTGTGGTGATTCAGTAAGGTAATTGTTTGTTTGTTTGTTTTGAATTTCGCGCAAAGCTACACGAGAACTATCTGCGCTAGCCGTCCCTAATTTAGCAGTGTAAGACTAGAGGGTCATCACCACCCACCGCCAACTCTTGGGCTACTCTTTTACCAACGAATAGTCACATTATAACGCTTCCACGGCTGAAAGGGCGAGGATGTTTGGTGTGACGGGGATTCGAACCCGCAACCCTCAGATTGCGAGTCGAGCGCCCTAACCACCTGGCCACGCCGGGCCCAGTAAATTAATACAATAAACAATAATAAAAGAGAATTATCTAAGCGTGAGCGCCTAAAAAAATCATTAAATTTGCAATAAATTTTGATGCTTGTATAATCTTTCAACTCATGGGAATGCAAAGACTGGTTTTCTGTTTTCCTTACTCTGTTTCTTATATCAATTTTCAGTTTTAGATTTCAGCATTCATTAATCATCTTACATTAATCATTTTTTGTCTGTTGTTTTTGTGTTGTGTTTTTCATCACTCGAACACTCTTTTAACTTCTTAATATAAAACAAATTCTAACTCAATCGTTTTAGTAAAAATGTTCACATTTTCGTTTGACATTTAAATAAGGACTGAGGGAGGGTCTGGATTATTATCTCACTGAAAACCAATTACATCAGGTTCGTTATAATACATGAAAAGAGGTGGAGAACTAAAACCATACGCCATTGTGTAATTAACCAACGAGACAAAAAAGCAAAAAGCAATTGGAAACACTGAAAAGCTGTAATCAGAAACTTACGGGGTCTTCAGTTTCTTCCTGTTTTTTTTTTTTTAACTTGAACGTTTTTGTTTAACTAAAGCAGCACATGTTAAACCTCGTGTATTGTTTGATAACGTGGCATAAATATACACTTTGACGCCCACAAGGATCACACAGAAATTCAAATAATAAAGAAGTGAGACAAACTAGTGGGATCCTATGACTGTGATGTCCTCGTTTTGTCTAACGATGACAGTGTTGATGAAATCCATACACTTACAACAACTTAAGTGCGAGACCACCACACTGTTGGCTAGTCTTTCATCTTGGAACAAGAGCGGAAGAAAGGGGCTTGTAGCCCATACATGCAGTGTACATTTTCAACAATTCAAGTTTAAGAGCGTTTTTGGTTTTTGATTGTATGTGAAGAAAAATCACGAGAGGTGAGATCCACGTCACGTTCACATTTTGTTCTGAGCGAAGCTATTGGTCAAAATTGTATCTAAATGTCTCATTTGGAAAAAAAATAACACTTCTGTTAGAGAATAGATAAATAAAATAAAAATCCAGGCGCCAGCAGTCTTTAGAATATACTTATTTATTTAATGCATAATTATAGGCTAAAATGAAGAAAACAATAAAAGTACAAGAGGCTACATTATACGCCCAGATATATTTTTATGGAGATTCTTCTCATAAGTAAATAAACGTTTTAAATGAAAATCGACAAAGGTCTAACCCTGGAATTATCTTATTATTAAAAATTCCTGTGATTCACCAATGGCCAATTAATGCAGGCGTTTTTAAATTCGGGGATTTGGTGATCAACTTTTCACCATAAGATAATTCGGTAATATTGACGGACGTAAAATTATCCGTAAAAAAAAACACATGTTCAGAATTAATAATTTTTTTTTGTGCATTACCACGAAACAGCTCCATTGATAAAGTTATACTTATGAGCTGCGAATTGGTTTCCATTTAAAACGTGTTTGTCAAATATGGTATTGCTGCTGAGATTTGTACATAAATTGTCTTCCGGTGGGACAGCGGTAAGTTTACGGACGTACAATGCTCAAATCCGGAGTTCGATACCCCGCGGTGGACCCAGCAGGTAGCCCAATGTGGCTTTGCTCTAAAATAAACAAATAAGCATACAATTTGATTGTATATCTAATAAATATTCAGGCTGAGAATTATATATATATAGTTTAATACTGCTTTCCAACAACTTATAAGACTTGCTCAGGGAAAGGTTAGATTATCTAAAGTGAAAGAAGGATACACTGTTTATTTATCCTTGTACCTTTCTATCTATCAGAGCTTACAAAAGTAAAAACAAGGCAAATATTTTAAAACGTGCTTGTTACTAAATTGTTGATACTGAGCTTTAATGACGTTAAAATACGTTTCTGAGAACTTCCCCTTATATATATTTTTATCTTCACTCGAGATAATAAGATGAATAGCTCTCTGACAGCGCACGCTCCGCTAGCTCTTGAGATATTTTAACCAAGTTAATTTTAAAGCCGAGCTAAGTGGGTTAATGAAAGCGATACAGTTCGAAATTTAAGAAAGCGGGTCCACTGTCGGTTGACCTGTATATTAAAATCTACAGAGATCTCTTCAAGTGAAGGCTTGGTGTTTTCATTTTATCAACCATCACCAATAGAAACATCAAGGACGACGCAAAACTAATTTTATCAAAACTGGGCGATCTTTCAGTTTCGCTGGAAATCCGTGAAATGGTCGTGTACGGGTAATATATATGATAAACAGATAGATAAAAAGAAGCTGACAGACACGCAGAGAGCTGGATAAACAATAGACAAATAAAAAATGTACGGGCATACAAGTGTGTAGATAGACAGATAGATGAATTTCAAAAAACACCCCAAACTCGAGCACTTTCGAATAGTTGAAGAAGAAATAGTGTGTTTTGGGTGTTGTTGTTTTTTTTTACTTCATTGTACCTTTTGTTTGTGATCCTGTGTGCTAACTTTTTATCAGAATATATAGATAGACGTTGTGTTTCATTCAGTTTCAACAATTTCAAAATGATTTTCATATCGCAAGACTTAGGGCACCCGTAATGTACTAACGGATTGATGGTACAATGCTTCTTTAACTAAAAAATATTGTAAATCCATACTACTACGACTGTGGTGGTTCTAACATGTTGAGACGTAGCCGATTATAATCTGATTTTTCTTCTTTCTTATAAAACACATTTTTATCAGTTACGAAAGCTTCAATTTACATTACATGGCAGAGTGAAAGTAAGATTGGATTTAACAATGATTAGAAGAAACTAACAATAAGAAACGTACTTAGTTTAAGAGTGATTAGCAGAAACTAACAAGAAGAAACATATTTAGTTTAACAATGATTAGAGGAATCTAATAAGAAGAAACATAATCCGTTTAACAATGATTAGCAGAATCTAATAAAAAAACATAATCAGTTTAACAATGATTAGCAGAATCTAATAAGAAGAAACATAATCAGTTTAACAATGATTAGCAGAATCTAATCTAATCATTGTTAAACTAAATATGTTTCTTCTTAAGACACTAACTGTAAGAAACATAATCAGTTTAACAATGATTATCAGAAACTAACAAGAAGAAACACATTAAGTTAACAATGATTAACAGAAACTAATTGGAATAAACATACTTAGTTTAACAGTGATTAGCAGAAACTAACAATAAGAAACATACTTAGTTTAACAGTGATTAGCATAAAGTAACAATAAGAAACATACTTAGTTTAACAGTGATTAGCATAAACTAACAATAAGAAACATACTTAGTTTAACAGAAATTAGCATAAACTAACAATAAGAATCATACTTAGTTTAACAGTGATAAGCAGAAACTAACAATAAGAAACGTACTTAGTTCAACAGTGATTAGTAGAAACTAATGGGAATAAACATACTTAGTTTAACAGTGATTAGCATAAACTAACAATAAGAATCATACTTAGTTTAACAGTGATTAGCAGAAACTAACAATAAGAAACATACTTAGTTTAACAGAAATTAGCAGGTAGTATCAATTGAGAATATCGACAACTGTTCTGGTAAAGAGTCTACATTTATTTCTTCTCATATTATAAGTAAAGTTAATCTCTGTTGGATAGAATCGACTGTTTATAGTAATTCCTTTGGTCCATTTTAACGTTATTTTCAATTTACATATTGGTCCATTTTAACGTTATTTTCAATTTACATATTCTGTTCTTTTTTATCTTAAGCATAATTTTCCGCACGTCATGCATCCTATAGTTATTTCAGTCGGTTACTGAAAAAATACATAAATTGATCATAGATGTTGAATATTAACAGTCCCCACGCCAGCTTTTCTTAACTTGGAGCAGATGAGACATACAATGGGACTAAATTTCAAATCTGGTCAATGAACAACATTAGCTGAGTGTGTATGTGGGAGGGCACAACGACATTTCAGCCCCTCCCTCACTAGCTCTGACCCTGAACATTACCACACAAAAATATTAATTCTGATTCTTCTAAACGTCTTTCTTTGCTGTTTTGTTCATATTCTATCAAGCAATGACAGTCGAAGAATGAACAGCCTAAAGAACATAGATTAATAATTTGTAATACTATGTTTATCCATAAATACTGTAATACTTTCTCTCTCATTACCTAAAGGGTCTAAAAATGAGCCATGATAAAAATGTTTATATAAAACTCGTGTAGCTGTGACTTTTTTTTCCGAAAACCAATGTCAAATTTTTCTTTTAAAATAACGTTGTTTTTTACGTCATCATAGATCTTATTTTGAAGATTCTTATATGTTTGTCTCTTTGTTTCAAAATTTAATGGCAAAGCTATAGAAAGCGGTACCTGCGCACAGCCCATCCTCCATTTTGAACTAATAGACTAAAAGAAAGGCAACTAGTTAATAACATCCACTAACAACCCTAGTTAAGACAACTCTTTTCTTACAGAATAAGAGGGGTTTGTCTGTCACTCTTATAATTCACCCACTCGAATCATTAGATTCACAATCCAGACACGATTGTCACTTGGACACATCTGGCCCGTCTCTTATAGAAGTAAGATCTTGGAATTGGGTTACGTAATATTTACACAATAACAAATAATACACCTTAAATCATTTAAAACACTTTGACAGTTAATTCAAGAAAATTGAATGAAATATTTGAATTCCAGAGTGCAATAAAATACTCTGTGGCATTAACATATATGCACATGATGTTAATGTATTGTATCTGTGGCATTAACATATATGCACATGATGTTAATGTATTGTATTATATGATTTGATTTCGATACAAATGGAGAAGTACAGAATAGTCAATTAAAAGTCTTAGAACTGTCGTAAAAACAGTATTTAAACCTTCTTTTTTTCTGTGGTAATTTATATTTCGTTTTTTTAAACTTATTAAAAGTGATAAAATTCATGTTTGTCTACACAGAAAAGTGATTTAGTTGGGCCTTAAATGTTTCGCTACTTCTAAATAATTTAATTTTAGAGGTTTCCTTTGTTTTTGCAAACCCTTGCTGTTTATATATATATATATATACGAAATCGTACTCTAAGAGCATTATCGCTAAAAAAAAGGCTTATTTTTTAGCTGTTTATATATATATATACGAAATCGTGCTGTAAGTGCATTATCGCTAAAAAAAAAGGCTTATTTTTTACAGAACAAAATAGTTCAAAAGAACTAGAACTACTACAGCGAAAACTAATATGCACTTCAGAGATTCCTGCGATCCCTATTTTCTCTTCCCTGCTTTAC
>NW_013668390.1:7702-14986 GCF_000517525.1 Limulus polyphemus | reverse complement strand
GCGAGTCGAGTGCCCTAACCACCTGGCCATGCCGGGCCTAAAATAAAGTCTGTTGCTTACGATGTTGTTAATACTGATCTTATATACCAAGTGCATTTCTTTGGCTTTTATGTGAGGTTTCATATATCTTACTATCATCGTGGTATTTTGAATAAGTTTTCTCTCTCTCTCACGATGTATCTAAAGACAAATTATAACTCAAATAGATCAACGAAAATCGTTTTTGTTAAAAATATACTCTAAGTACCTTACATATGCATTAATATTTTCTGAACTTGAACTTGCCTTATGCTGTATGTACCTCATTGTCTGCTATACCTCATTGTCTGCTCTACCTCATTGTCTGCTATACCTCATTGTCTGTTATACCTCATTGTTTGCTATACCTCATTATCTACTAATCCTCATTATCTGCTATACGTCATTGTCTGCTATACCTCATTATCTGTTATACCTCATTGTTTGCTATACGTCATTGTCTGCTATACCTCATTATCTGTTTTGCCTCATTGTTTGCTATACCTCATTATCTACTAATCCTCATTATCTGCTATACGTCATTGTCTGCTATACCTCATTATCTGTTTTGCCTCATTGTTTGCTATACCTCATTATCTACTAATCCTCATTATCTGCTATACGTCATTGTCTGCTATACCTCATTGTCTCATTGCGTGTTATACCTCATTATCTGTTATTCCTCATTGTTTGTTATACCTCATTGTCTGCTATACCTCATTATCTGCTATACCCGTGTTCTCAGGCAAATGAAAACTTGATAAAGTATAGGTTTCTTGAAAACATCATACCAAAGTGTGTTATAAAACAAACATATTACAAACTGAAAAAGAAACGTACTAAAAACTCGAGGAGGAACGTAAAACTTCAAAATAAACGTAGTAGTTCGTATTACCTTAATATTTAAAACGTTGTTTGTCATGTTGTTTAATCTTGTTCGTATTAACATGAAGCGTGTATATCACAAACTGCACTGACATGAGAAATTAAATTATACTTTAAGATATTTGATTTGAAAGCATATCGTCTTAGAAAAAGTATATAAAATACATTTGTGACTAGAATATCATTTTATGTTTATCACTAAAACAAACAGTGGCGATATAGGTAGCTTCATAAAACCCCTCAAAGCTAGCAGTCCACCCCTCGTATCGAACAAAAAAAGTAGATCTTATCTGAATGGAACTTGGATTCTTCCAGTTGCCGCTAAAACGCGATCCGTACATTGGTGCTGTGAGTGCATTATAAGAGTAACGGCCAAAACCCACTATTCGATTAGAATTGGTTGCGAGTGCTAGTGGTAGTTGCCTTACCTTTATAGAGTCTACCAGTTCAACATCAGGGGCAGCTAATGCAGGCAGTTCTTGTTACCAGTTCAACATCAGGGACAGCTAATGCAGGCAGTTTTTGTTACCAGTTCAAAATCAGGGACAGCTAATGCAGGCAGTAATTGTTACCAGTTCAACATCAGGAACGGCTAATGCAGGCAGTTCTTGTGTAGCTTTATATCAATTTGCGAAGCAAACGAACAAAAACTGGTTGAAAATGATAAAAATGTTTAAACAGCTACTGGTCCCCCAAATCTGAGACGTTGGTAGAAACTGATAACCAGAATTTCAAATGAATGAAATAGTTTGGGCAGCAGCACTTTCCTGGAGGGTATACAGGTTTAGCAGCATGTGTACCTCGAGAGAACAAAACGGTTGGCAGGACTCTTATAAAAGTGAGTTGAGTGACGAGATATAATACACGATACACATTAAAATGCTATATGTGTTGTAGTAATTACTTATTATTGTCATTAATAAAAGATATATTAAAACGTTTAATATTATATTATTGCACTATTGACTCTGTATCCTAATCGCACGTCCCCCCAAGCGATCTTCTGCACTAGCTACACTTTGGGAAACATTGGGTTAAACTATGGGACTTACATTACATAGTTACATTTTCTTCCTAAGTTGAACGTATTGCATCATCGTATAAAAACGATATTGTTAGTATTATCTTTAGAAACCATCGCTACAATCCGGGGTTCGATTCAACGCGGTGGACAAAGCGCAGATAGTCTATTGTGGAGCTGTACGCTACGACTAACAAAACACAAAAATCCTTGTGAAAGCATGTTTTTTTCTCCACAAATTTTAATGGAATAAAATCAACAACTAACATTAATCTTCTTAACGAACAGTCAAAATAAAGCAGTTTTGTGACAAATTTTACTGGAATAAAATCAACAACTAACATTAACCTTCTTAACGAACAGTCAAAATAAATTAGTTTTGTGACAAATTTTACTGGAATAAAATCTACAACTAACATTAATCTTCTTAACGAACTATCAAAATAAAGTAGTTTTGTGACAAATTTTACTGGAATAAAATCTACAACTAACATTAATCTTCTTAACGAACAATCAAAATAAAGTAGTTTTGTGTTCTAAGTTAGTTTTATTTATCAGTAATATTTGTACAAGTTTAACCCTTAGGTGCATAACATGAAAATATCGCTAAAATCTTAATCTCATTCAGTCACGCTTGGTGATACAATCTTCAAATTGTGTTCCTTCCAAACGTGAGATAAAACTTTTGTTTTATCTCTCTCTTACATTTTTGTCTTGCCTCATCTCCACGTTGGACATCTACAGTATATACAACATTAGATTTTCTCTGAAGTTGTTATTTATGTAAAAATAAATAAAATTAGGCAGCAAAATTCCCTGATTGCGGGCCATTTTTGAAATTTAACAATTAACTGCTGTGTAAATAAGAACCTGTATTCTATTTCTTGTGCTTTTTGAAACAATTTATGAACTATCAATTCTAGATAGTTTGAAAATATTTTAATATCCTCTAATTCCCAGATCCTTTAACACAAATATCACCGTTATATAAAAGGCAACTTCCAGGATTATATAAAAGCAGAGCTGTGATTTCTCTGTAATTTCAGATGTCGTGGAAAAAATAATTAATTGGCTCTCTATTTTTTTCTGCTCGTTAAACGCTAGGCTTTTTTTTTCTTTGCTGTTGTAGTTGTTCAAACCGCACGTGCAAGGCCATCTGCCGACAAGAAGTTTTTTCAGCATTTGTAAACGCAATGAAGTTCTTGACAGAAGATTTAAAGTGGATTCAATACTATACCAAGAGTATTTTGTTCACGTAAGCTAATTCAAATGTACTTAAAGCACTATATATTTTTTTTTATTTCAGCTATAAAATTACTTTAATATTAATGAAAACATTTTATTTTTTATGATGAGTAAAAAATAAAGCTCAATCTGCAAATTTTTTATACTAACGATGTGAATTAAAAAAAATTGATATTTTGAAAGATACTGCACTGAAAATTGAAATTGAACAAACGAAGCGTCTTCGAATACACTTACAAAAAACAATGTTTTTCTTCGTTAAATATTCTAATTACCAAACTTTGATATATAGATAAAATATAGAAATTAATAAACCAATTTGTGAGTTTCGTAGTGATTTTAAATGTTGTAATCCCTTTACGCTGTTTTCAATATAATTATTTCGTAGTGATTTTAAATGTTGTAATCCCTTTGCACTGTTTTCCATATAATTATTTCGTAGTGATTTTAAATGTTGTAATCCCTTTACACTGTTTTCCATATAATTATTTCGTAGTGATTTTAAATGTTGTAATCCCTTTACACTGTTTTTCATATAATTAAAACTATTATACAAAGTAATGACCAAGTTACAAAAATCATATTAAGATTGTTTCCCCCAATAATTGCATATTATTGTAAACTTACCTCCACAATTTACCCAGGGTCTTGCTGAGTTCGGCATTATGTAAATGTGGGTATTGGTCAGCCAGCTTCCGTCTAGCGGCCTGAGCCCACACCATAAAGGCGTTCATCGGCCGTTTCACGTGAGGTTTCCTTTTGTCTGAGTTGCTTGGACGGGCAGGGGTCGGCACAAGTGTCCAGTGGTACCCTTGGAAAACGCGACTCACAGCGTCACGAATGGACTGAGGAAAACGTCCACTTTCGCTACCCGAATCCTGTCCACTGTCTTCTGTTTCTTCGGCATCCATCACGGAGTGGTCATTGTCTGAATCAATTTGGTCGTGTTCGGTGACCTCAGCTTGAACAGTAAGAGTGGTCGGCTCTGACATGGTCGTGTGGTCATACTTGTCGGAGGCCCGAAATTTAGACATTTTCCCTTGAGTCCGATAATGTGAATTAAAGCTCAAAAAAAAAAAGGTCGTTGACTCTTTAGACTAATAGTTTATAATTCTTAAAGGTACAAATGTCTGTGATAAAAAAACACACACGAAAAACACGTATTGCAGGCAAACCGGTAGGCCTAATTAGGTCCACGCCTCCCTCCACGCAACCTGTTGACTGTAAACCCGGTCATCCGCACCCGACAAGAGCTTTTGCCAGCTTGTGTGCCTCGGCGTCGGTTGTTCGCGAGATTTTTACTTTAGGTCCCGCCTTGTCTGCAGAAAGCTTGCTTCTTACCGAATGCGTCACCAGCAGGGATCGCAGAGTGAACACCATTGTGGGAATGACCCCTGTTCTCCGCCCCACTGGTTTGTTCCGTAAGATAAATGTCAATCGTGCTATGCCACGCCCGTGCTTAACGGACATAAGTGTATGAATATCGATATCATTTTCCAGTGATAAAAAACTCATACACGACTGTCAAATCAGGAAAACAAAAGCGTATTAAGCCTGAAAATAAATGAAACCGCATGGGTCGCGAGAAGACAAACTGGCTATAGATAAAAAGTTCCGCCTTTTGCACAAGAATTTGTCTTAAAGACAACAGATAATACTATCATCACCTATCAATGTGACTGAGAAGCACAACAAGACGAATACTGTCAAAAGGGAAATTAGGCGCCTCTGTGTAAAGCTGCAGCGAGACATACCACGTAAGATAAGTAAAAAGTTACTGGTAATTAGTTCCTATAATGTGCAGCATCTTACTAGGGGGGACAATTATTAGATCAGCCGTCTTGTCACATCCCTTTACTGTGTGTAAATCTGGCGTATCGTATTTTTAAGTGACGTGTTCCCTGCAGTGTTGGACAAAATATGACTTTCGCTAGTAAACCAGGGACTAACAAAATCAAACAAGACATACAGTGTGTGTGTGTGTTAACAGATCGTCAGTTTCTTATATCCTACGACGTAAGTAATTGATTTTATGAATAACGGGTAAGATACGGTCAGCAAGGTGCTCGAATCTGTTATTAAAGAATACAGACAACAATCTGAATTACACACCACCTTGCTTTTAAAAAACGTACACTGCACCTTGAAGATCCACATTTGGAATTAATTTTAAATATCTGTGGAAAGACACGTTAAATGAAATCTTGAGAGAAACAAAAGTGTGAACAAAAAAACATTAAAAACTATAATCATTGTTAGCAGCAAAATGTTTACCGTGTGTGAAAACTGTTGTCCCTGTTAACATCAAGATGTGAAAACCATGGTCACTGCTAGCAGCAAAATGTGTACCGTGTATGAAAACCATGGTTACTGTTAGCAGCAAAATGTGTACCGTGTATGAAAACCATGGTTACTGTTAGCAGCAAAATGTGTACCGTGTATGAAAACCATGGTTACTGTTAGCAGCAAAATGTTTACCGGTGTGAAAACTATTGTCCCTGTTAACATCAAAAAACAGTAACCATGGTTTTCACACACGGTACACATTTTGCTGCTAACAGTAACCATGGTTTTCATACACGGTATACATTTTGCTGTTAGCAGTGACCATGGTTTTCACAACGTTCGTGTAAAGCAGTGCCTTTGATTATAATCAATTTCACAAAAGTGATAACTGCTAAACTTACTTTCATTGCTGCGTTGAAATAAGTGTTAAAGACAATGAAGTTAGAGTCTTTAATTCATTTTAAAACACTGGACTCATTTATAAACACTTGAATCTCCACATAACACCAAAGATGACCAACACAACAATCTCCTTTAAAAACAAAACGCATACCCAAATGTAACGGTCTTAAACCGTGATCACACACGGAACACATTTTGCTGCTAAACAGTGACCATGGTTTTCACACACGGTACACATTTTGCTACTAAACAGTGACCACGGTTTTCACACACGGTACACATTTTGCTGCTAAACGGTAACCATGGTTTTCACACACGGTACACATTTTGCTGCTAACAGTAACCATGGTTTTCATACACGGTACACATTTTGCTGCTAACAGTAACCATGGTTTTCATACACGGTACACATTTTGCTGTTCTCAGACTGGTGCTTGGTTCCCATATATAAGTTAGTTATGTACTAAGATGAATACAATACATACGGAATTACAATTAATTATCCACTTTACATACTCCAGTGAGTTATATACCTCAGAGGTTATAATCTGTGAAATAGAAAAGTCATAACTTAGGCCTATGTATCATAGACGTTCTAGAAAAGCTTATGTATATAGCCACAAACTTCTAACTTTTAAAATACTTGCAACTATAGAAAAGTAAGTTAACCATTGTCGAAAGACTTGTGACCATTAGAAAGTTTTTGTAACTTGTGTGTGAACAGATAAAAGAAAAGTAAAAAAGTCGGAAATACCATTTGAAACATTTGAAATGAAAGAAACTGTTCCATACATAATGATTCCGAAAGTGTATTATTTCTATAAGACTTGTTTTCTTCTGTCCTTTTAGAATCGTCTCTAATCCAAAACGCAAAAGCTCTGATTGGCTCTAAATGTCTAAATATTATCTTTCTTTCAACGCACAATGTGTCTCAGGAAACTGTATTAATAAAATTGCTTACGTGTTGTAGTACATCTGTTAATCTGATTTCCGGACATCTTGAGTGCTTGTCTGAATTGTAAAATATTCATATTAAGCGTCACAGTGTTAATTTTCCAACAACAGCTTGTGTGAATTAAAACAATATTATTTCGTCTTTCATATTTATTATCCTTGTGTTTGACAACTGGCATTTTCCAACAACAGCTTGTGTGAATTAAAACAATATGTTTCGTCTTTCATATTTATTACCCTTGTGTTTGACAACCGGCATTTTCCAACAACAGCGTATGTGTTTTAAAACAATATTGTTTCATCTTCATTATCCATGTGTTTGACAACCAGCATTTTCCACCAACAGCTTATGAGAATTAAAACAATATTGTTTCATCTTCATTATCCATGTGTTTGACAACCAGCATTTTCCACCAACAGCTTATGAGAATTAAAACAATATTGTTTCATCTTCATTATCCATGTGTTTGACA
>NW_013668390.1:0-6854 GCF_000517525.1 Limulus polyphemus | reverse complement strand
GACCCTCAGATTGCGAGTCGAGTGCCTTAACCACCTGGCCATGCCGGGCCCTATCGCAAAAGTAATCTGACCTGGGAGAGTTCCAAGAAAATATCCCTGTGTTCGACAACTGTCATTTTTTAACAATAGCTTATCTGTTTTAGAACAATTTTGTTTAATCTTTTATCTTTATTGCAAAAGTAGTTTATCTTGAGAGAATTCTAAGAATCTATTCTCGTGTTTGAAGGCGGCATTTTCTAGAATAGCTACTCAATAATCTTGTTTCCAGATTCCTAAATAAATAAACAGAAATTCAAAGTTTCTTGTGTTACATTTTTTTGTTTGGATTTTGAACAGAACCGTATTATCTTATAGTTGACTTTTAGAACTTATCACAACTTAGATAGTTTTATCACACTTAGATTATACGTATAGTGAATGATCATAATTTAACACCAAGTTCTCTTATAGCTAACGTATTGTTAGGAATAATAGTATTTTCTTTTAAACCAAAAGTTTAATAACAATTTGTGGAAAGCAGTTTATTGGTTAATTTTAAACCGGAGCTACGTTTAAGTAGTTGTTGAGTTTTGGTTTTCATTCCATCCGCAAACATTTAATATATTCTCAATAAAGGCATTTTTCTGTGTACGAATTTGAAGGGTAACTTGATGTCTTCCTATATCAACTGGAGTGTTTGATTTATCAATATTTCATCTTTAAAGACTTAGGTAAAAAGGGATTTTTCTAACAGAACAATGTATAGAAACAAACCTGTGATACCAGTTGTTTTTAATAGCTTTCTTCTCAGAGCTGGCGAAAGATTTGGGAGTCCATTTAGGGTCAGTACGACGTACCTTCAAACAAGGTATTGTTTGTGTATCAATATGAGCAGGTATGACTTATTTACATCAAATTAATAAGAGTAACCTTTCTTCGGTTTCCTTTATATCATCATTCACCATTAACGTTACTTCACGCTTTAACTTGAAGAGGTGTGAAGTTCCAAAGTTTGTGAATCATCCTCTTTTACCGTCGATTGTAGAATTATAGGATAGAAGTGAAAAGGTTAGGTTAAGAAGGCTGTTTTTTGATTTGGGCCCAAGAGAGAGCCT
This sequence comes from Limulus polyphemus, assembly GCF_000517525.1. Lineage (NCBI taxonomy): Eukaryota > Metazoa > Arthropoda > Merostomata > Xiphosura > Limulidae > Limulus > Limulus polyphemus. Next base: position 5,760 of record NW_013668390.1, on the reverse strand, counting down.
CATGTACCGTATAATCTGGCTTATCGTTCACCTATCTTCCACCCCCTCCGTCAGACCGAGCGGCTCTGGGTCTCGTCAGAGTGACGAAATTCCGTCTGGAGATTATACCCGTACGAAGGGTGAGATTTTTCATTAGGCCAGCAGATCAGAACTCCTACGAATAAACGTTAGGTGTATATATATATATATATATAACGTTTATATAGTCTGTGTTTTGTTTTTTACACTGGTTTTTCTGATGTTTCGTCTAATATATATTATTCCCATCTTCTGTTGCTGGTGCTTTTATTCCTGTAAGACGTATAGTATAATGCGTCTTCATATGCACATACACGTGTTTCTATATGGTTGAACAAACTTGCAAAACGCCCCCGTGTGTGTGTGTGTGTGTGAATGTTTGTGTTATACATATATATATAACGATAGAGAGAAACGGGTATAACAACCCGCTCTTATATCGTCAAAAGAATACTTTATCCTGCTGATTTAATCCATTCGGTCTGTAATTCACAAACATTGACAAAAACTAATTACATTAATGTTCTTATTATTATAAAAGCACGAGACTACAATGTTCACAACTGAAGATAAATACCCCTTACGTTAGCGTTCGCCAGATAAAATCGTTCACAAAATGACAGCGGCAAAAACCAGCACATTATTTTATTCTCAAAAAAAGAAAATGTTTTCATACTTCTCTAAAAGATCATCCATAGATTAAGTTATTATATTTTGATATCAAATTGAAGTGAATACAATTTCGGAACTGAAGAAGGTTTTAAAATGTTTGTGTGTGTGTGTGTGTGCACGTTATCGTGAATATTTTGAAGTAATAAAACTAATAAACTAACTAATAAAACTTCTTTCACTCTAGTTTGCCCCCCAGTGGCACAGCGGTATGTCTGTGGACTTACAACGCTAGAATCCGGGTTTCGATCCCGTGGTGGGCAGAGCACAGATAGCCCTTGTGTAGCTTAGTCCATAATTAAAAAAAAACACTCTAGTTTGCCCCCCAGTGGCACAGCGGTATGTCTGCGGACTTACAATGCTAGAAACAGGGTTTCGATACCCGTGGTGGGCAGAGCACAGATAGCTCTTGTGTAGCTTTGTGCATAATTAAAAAAAAACACTCTAGTTTACAGTAAATGTTACATGAATTTGTGAATATTTAATTGTTTAAATGTCACTTAAACGTAGATGTGTGCGTATAAAAAAGAAACTCTTTCCAGCTCTTTCACGCCACCTGACGGAGAGTTCTTTAAGTTTCATTTTATGTGAATATATTTAGCTACATTGTGTTTGTATTGTATGCGTGCTTATGATTGGTTAATACATTTATGAATCTCGTTGTTCTTTGAAACTGTGGCATGATCTGGTGGTTTGGGCGCTCCACTGACAATCTGCGGGTTGCAGGATCGAATCCTGTCACCAAACATACTCGCCCTTTCAGCCGTGGGGGCGTTATAATGTGACGATGAATCCCACTATTCGTTGGTAAAAGAGTAGCACAAGAGAGATAACGGTGGATTGACCAGCTGTTTTCCTTCTACTTTATTACTTCAACGTTAGGGACGACTAGCGCAGGTAGCCCCCATGTAGCTTTGCTCGAAACTCGACAAATAAACAAACAATTAATAGTTTAAAATATTTTTATTATAATTCATTTTGCTCACACGCATATACATAGAAGAAATGGTCTGATTTCTTCTTCTGTGACTGTATGAAAGTTTCAATAAAAATGTAACTGTAACGTTTAATCTGAGGTAAAGACGAGAGAGTATTTTTAATTGTTGGTTGACCCTTGTAACACTAAACGAATCCAGTATCTTAATTCTACTTTATAGAATGGTGTATTTAATGCTGAACATTTGAGAACAGGAACACATTTCAAGATTTATCTTGGGTCTACGATATTTCTCTGTCAGCAAAACACTTTCCGAACATCCATTAGCGGAATCCACTATACGCGTCATTACGTCATCGTTAATATAAAGTGTCTCCCTCTCTTGGTCAAACTGTTTACGTAAACCATCTTTGAAATTGTAAACGTTTTGGACATTCTCTGCGTTCCAAGTTAGTGTGTATAATTTTCAATACAAAAGTTGAAACGGAGACATTGGAAGGAAAGCTACATGATACTTTCCTATGAAGTTGTGTTTTTTCACCTAGATATTTTTATTTGAGATTTAATATAACGTGTATCATAGCAGATGTGAGAATGAGACCAGTTATAGTCAATTTTTGTCCGATATTTTTGCTAACACGCCTCGATCTTACGGTATTTACTACCACCTGAAATCTAAACATGTCCGAGATTATCTTGGTTAGTAAAGGATTCATCATCGAAGGATTATGATACTAATAACAACAGACAGACTCAAATTTATATTCTGTCTGTTCTTAGCTTTTAGTTTTGTTTTTTTGCAATTTGCTTATCTCATTACAGAGAATTACTAAAGTTCTTGAAAACAAACAAGTTAATTTAGGTTCGATTCCCCCCCCCCCCCAAGTGGCACAGCGGTATGTCTGTGGACTTACAACGCTAGAATCCAGGTTTCGATACCCGTAGTGGGCAGATCACAGATAGCCCATTGTGTAGCTTTGTGCTTAATTACAAACAAACAGGTTCGATTTTATACATTAATGTAAAAACGTTGGTTAGAAGTATTTTTTCTAACTTATCTGACAACTAGCGACGTTTCCAAATTCCTACCCGTGGGTCAAATGAACCGATCCCATTTTGGAGCTGAATTACTGACAATAATTCCGAAATTATCACGTGTATCTGGACGAAATTTGGTAAGCTCTTAGTAAAATGCACAAGTCTGTTGTACATAAAAAATCAGACATGTTACAAAAGTATTTATACTCAAGATATATCTGTGAATTGCCAACGTCAGACTCAGACACTGACAAGTCGGAGTTCAAGGGGATTTTGTTTATCGTATAGTTTGCGTATTGTATTTGTATAACCTCTAGAATATCCGACATGAATATCTACAGTTTTTTAGCATCCGTGTATAATGTATCTAGTAATTAGTCTCCCCTGCACAAACCGTTGCTAAGTCAACAATGTAGGGTAAGTCAACAATGTAGGGTAAGTCAACAATGTAGGGTAAGTCAACAATGTAGAGTAAGTCCACAATGTAGGGTAAGTCAACAATGTAGAGTAAGTCAACAATGTAGGGTAACTCAACAATGTAGGGTAAGTCAACAATGTAGGGTAAGTCAACAATGTAAAGTCAACAATGTAGGGTAAGTCAACAATGTAGAGTAAGTCAACAATGTAGGGTAAGTCAACAATGTAGGGTAAGTCACCAATGTAGGGTAAAACGAATAGTTTGTATCTCTCACATCAAATATGAATGACAGTCTGTAAGATGTGGTAGTGGTACGTACATTTTGACCCCATCCGTGCACATAGGGTTAAAATTAGACATACATGTTTAAACTCAGATTTACACAATTGTCCAAACTATTTATATACCAAACTCCGGCTGGTTACAGGATCCTTAATAACATCTGAGTCACAAAAAATCAATCTAACAAAAACATCATCAATATTTCAGTTAATCGCTATAATACATTACATAAAAAGTGGGTGAATCAATATTGCAGTTAATCGCTATAATTCATTACATAAAAAGTGGGTGAATCAATGCTGCAGTTAATAGCTATAATACATTACATAAAAAGTGGGTGAATCAATGCTGCAGTTAATAGCTATAATACATTACATAAAAAGTGGGTGAATCAATGCTGCAGTTAATAGCTATAATACATAACACAAAAAAGTGGGTGAATCAATGCTGCAGTTAATAGCTATAATACATTACATAAAAAGTGGGTGAATCAATATTGCAGTTAATAGCTATAATACATTACATAGAAAGTAGATGAATCAGTATTTCAGTTAAACACTATAATACATTACATAGAAAGTAGATGAATCAGTATTTCAGTTAAACACTATAATACATTACATAGAAAGTAGATGAATCAGTATTTCAGTTAAACACTATAATACATTACATAGAAAGTGGGTGAATCAATATTTCAGTTAAACACTATAATACATTACATACAAAGTAGATGAATCAGTATTTCAGTTAAACACTATAATACATTACATACAAAGTAGATGAATCAGTATTTCAGTTAAACACTATAATACATTACATAGAAAGTGGGTGAATCAATATTTCAGTTAAACACTATAATACATTACATACAAAGTGGGTGAATCAATGCTGCAGTTAATAGCTATAATACATTACATAGACAGTGGGTGAATCAGTATTTCAGTTAAACACTATAATACATTACATGGAAAGTGAGTTTCCCCCCATTTTGCTTTTGGTAATAACTATACATTAAGTGTTGTAGCAGGCAAACGTATAACATAACAGAATATTATGTAACGTGTGGACCCCACTAGTAGTGTATGGTCTGTAAACAAGTTGGAAATTTGAGTGTTAAAGTGTTGGGTATAACTTTAATCTAAATATTATATTATGTGTCGGATACGTTAAAAGAAACTCCACTACATCTATTAATTAGATATGTTTCGACCGTTTCAATCTCAAGATGAAATCATCTTTTTTTAAAAATTAGAGCGTAGCGAAGGCAAGCTAGCCGAAACTTTTTCGTGCGTATCGGTTGTTTGGATGTGAACTGATACCAGTGTTTGTTGAGAGTTTTAAATCACAGTTGATATAAAGTTAATCACGTGCGGATGAAACAAACAATACAATGTATATTTAACTGTTGTCCAAGGAAAAACAGTCACACTCTTTCAGATGCCCACCAACAGGGGGCGGTATGGCGACAACGTCTTCGAACTCTCGACACGGACGAACAAGAAAACATGTGTTCATCGTACCGACAACGTCGACATCAATATGCGTTGAGTTCCAAAACGCGCCACCGAGCTACATTTGACATGTACGATTTTCGACCGTAACGGTCCGTCTCAGCCGCCCGGTATGCGATGGACTCTGGTGTTGGAGGAGAGCGGCTGTCTTAGTCGTTCACCGAACCATGCAGCTGTCGGGCCCTTTGCTTGTTCATCATATCTGGGCGAAACCTTCGACTTGGTTACCGTTCACAATCATGATATCCCGGGAGATAACGTTATCACAACGTCCTACGAAATAATTCTATCATGATGTTCTGGGAGTTAATATGTCATGATGTGCTGGTATATAACACTATCACGATGTGTTGGGAGATAACATCATGAAATAATACTGGGACTCAAGTGTAGATATTATGGCTTTAGAAAACAATATATTTCTCGTAAAAAAGTTAAGAGAAATGTCCTTATATCGTCAATGTTTTAAAACAAACAATGATCGTATAGATACACAGTAGGTTACAGTTTACAAACTGTGTTCTTTAAATCTATCACAATTTTCTTTGAAATCCTAACGTTACATATCTTAAAATACGTAAATGAAGACACCTTCATTGTTATTGAACGTTATTGTTACTTAAAATTCACCCACTTTGGAGGTTGAAACACTACAAATAAGAAATGCTTCACATCCAGTATGATATTATCAAAATATACTATTTTCCTAACACTTTATTCGTGGTTTTAGAACACGTTACAAGTGCTTCTGTAACGCACAATACATCGAAAAAAGATGCTTTATTCGTGGTTTTAGAACACGTTACAAGTGCTTCTGTAACGCACAATACATCGAAAAAAGATGCTTTATTCGTGGTTTTAGAACACGTTACAAGTGCTTCTGTAAT
>NW_013668389.1:134528-159052 GCF_000517525.1 Limulus polyphemus | reverse complement strand
CACGTACAGGAATCCACGTCGAGGGGAGTAGACATATCTGCATCAGGTAATTTTATCTTTAAATATATATTTTCATACAAACTTAATAGCTATGTAACATACAGAAGAAATCAAAACACAGTTTTTAAACATGTGTGTGTTATAGCCCTAGTGACTGCAAGACTCGCACAAACCATCTTGAGTGCTGAATGCACTGTTACGTCTGCTCTTTTTATCTATTTCGAATTGTCAGTATCCATATGTCAGGTTTAAAGTGCTGAACCACTGGGCAGCTTCTAACGCATCCAGAAATTCATCTTTTGTGGGAGTGGAAATGCATCAACATGAGTTGATGTATTCACCCATCTAAAATCAACACAGAACATGGAGTATCTTAATTGAATAAATATATTTGTTTAAACATTTGTTTAACAACAAGTAAACACACTTAAATACACCAGTTTGATGGAGTATCTTATTTCCTGATAATCACAGTTGGAAGTGACCGTACACAGTTTAATTTTTGTATAATTCCATCCTTTGACATTCCCTGTATCTTGGAACTAGCTGTATTCCTAATATTCCAGAAAACAGCATTTATAACACAGAGGTGCTGTAATCCCCTCTGCAACATACACTTATGCAGTCCACTGTTTACAGTATTTTGCAAAAGTATTCATCCCCATGCAAAGTTTCCACATTTTGTTGCCATCTGAGCTTGCAATCATGAACCTTTCAAATGGGACTTTATATTTAAAGTCTACACAATCTACTCCAAACTGAGAAAGCTAAAAAAGCTGATATTATGTAAGTAAGTTATATTTTCAAAGAAAATTAAAACATTATCAATATGCATAAGTATTCAAACCGTTTGCTGCAGCAACCCTAAATCAGTTCAGGTATAAAAATGTAGTTTAAAAGATCACAAAATTAGTGTAATGGTCTCTGTGTGTAATCAAAGTGGTTTACTTGACTTCAGAGTAAATACATCTGCTCAAGCCACAACTCACATAGTTAAACGACAAACCAACCAAAAAAATTAACGATAAAGTGTTAGATAAGCACAGATCAGGAGAAGGCTACACGAAAATTTCAAAGCCCCTGATTATCCCTTTGAGTACAGTGAAGTCCATGATTAAGAAGTGGAATGTGTTTCATACCATCCAGTCACTAGTGACCCACATCAGGCCACCCTTCCTGCCTGTGGAGCTGGGCAAACAGGAAACTGGTTAGGAATGCCACTGTGAAGCCAACAGTGACTTTGAAAGATTTGCAAACTACCATTTCTGAGATGGGAGTCAGTCTTCATACATCGACAATATCCCACTCCCTATACAAGGCTAGCCAATATGGGCAAGTGGCAACAAAGAAGCCATTTCTAAAAAAGAATCATCTCAAATATCAAATGAAGTTTGTATCAAAGCATGTAGATGATACTGCAGGCATGTAGCAGAACGTTTAGTTGTCAGACGAGACAAAAATCGAGCTTTATGGTCTAAATTCAAATAGTTATGTTTGGCACAACCCAAATACAGCACATCACCCAGTCAACACCATTACAACTGAAAAGCATGGTGGTGGCAACATCATTTTATAGGGATGCTTTTCATCAGCAGGGACTGAGGAGCTTTTCAGGATTGAGGAGAAGATGGATGGTGCGAAGTACAGGCGAATCCTAGAGGAAAACCTGCTTGAGTCAGCCAAGAATCTAAAACTGAGCCGTAAATTCACATTTCAGCAGGACAATGACCGAAGCACAAAGCCAAAGCCACACTGGGGTGGTTTCAGAAGGAGGAAGTGGATGTCCTGGAGTGACCTAGTCAAAGTCCTAACTTGAATCCAATGGAATATTTATGGCGAGTTTTGAAAATTGCAGTCCATCAACGAACTTATCAGATTTGGAGCAATTATACCAGGAAGAATAGGCACATATTACACAATCCTGTTGTGTAAAGCTGGTAGAGACCTACCCAAAAAAGACTCACAACAGTAATTGCTATCAAAGGTGCTTCCACCAAGTACTGACTTTTGGAGACTGAAAACTTATGCAATCAGCAAATTTCATTTTATATAAATTTTTTTTGCAGGTTTCACTGACATTCAACCTTCTTCACATATAACAGTGTTAAGTTTGATCGTTAGAGTTTTGAACAAAAACGAGTTCATTAAAACAAAATTTAATATTATTTGTATTTCATCAAAATGTGCCATTATTGAAAGGGGTGTATAATTTTGCAAAGCATTGTATGTGCCAGTTCTGGCAGACATTGGATGACTTTCTTGTGGAAATGCAGTTCATCTGATGCACAGACAAAATAAATGCCTGATAATTTCCACAGTATCTCCATTCCTAGGATACTAATGCCAGAACCAGAGCTGGAGATGTCTACCTTTGTTTTGTGTTTAAGATGTACCACTCTAATCAAAGCCAGTCAATTACCACTTCCCAGAAACGTACCGACTACCAAGCAGCCTTGAAAGAGTTAGACTGACCACCATTCATTTTGGCACAAATACGGCAAAAATTGGCAAAGATTTATTGGTGACCAAGAAGCAGCTTTTCAAAATGGCGTCACCATTTTGTCAAACGAGTATTGCGATTTTTACTAGCAATACACTTTGTAAAGAAAAATTATATATAGAAATAGAGTTTATTTCTAATCAATAACTTGTGCTTGTTAAACCTAGCTAAGATTATTTGAAGTCTTGTTTTAGACACTTTATGCAGCTTTCAAAGAAATATGATAAACATGAAAACATTTTTAGCAATGAAAAGATTGTCTAAAGAACCTATAAACAAATCTCTAGGTCTATGGTTTACTTATAAGCTTTCTAAACATCGTATTCGATTTTTTGTTCACTTCACGAAACAGTAAACCGCTTTAATTACTCTATATTTATGTAACTTATTTATAATTTGCTCTATCTAGTTGTAATTAAAATTTAGTTAAAGCTATTTTCAATAATATATTTATTTTTTGTTAAATAAAAAGCTATAAAATGGGCTAACTGTGTTGTGCCCACCCGGATATCGAAACCCAGTTTTTAGCGTTATAACCCTACAGAATTAACACTGCTAAGGCTTATTAGTAACTGTTCAGACCGCATTCTGTGACGTCATAAAAATGTGGAACAATGGAATGTACTAATAAAACAACTAATAAAGAAGGAATATCAGGTGAGAAACAAGTAATTAATCTCTTAAATTATCTCTACTTTCTTAGCAAATAGAAGCTTATATTTTGGGATGGGCAGAAAATTCTTAAGAAAATGACAAATGCGTTCTTTACAGGCGGGATTGTTTGGAACTATACTTAAGTGAAATACTAAATATTCCGTATCATGTTATTCAGCCTGTGCAATGCACCTGCCATTTTGTATGCACATTTCACCGCTAAGAACCTAAGAACTAAAGGTTTGTGAGTACGTAAGAACGCACGTGTTTTATGTTACATATACATTGTTTTGTATGTACTTACATATGTACAAAATATATAAAATATTACGTCTATAATAGTTTTGAGTTAAAGATTGTTGAACTAGAGTTAGACTTATTGTGATTTTTACTTCAATTTTGAAAATTAATATGTAAGTGTAAGTGTCAAAGTCCTAACTTGAATCCAATGGAATATTTATGGCGAGTTTTGAAGATTGCAATCCCTCAACGATCCCCAACGAACTTATCAGAATTGGAACAATTTTGCCAGGAAAAATGGGCAAAAATTATACCATCCCATTGTACAAATCTGGTAGAGTCCTATCCAAAAAGACTCACAGCCGTAATTGCTGCCAAAGATGCTTCACCAAGTACTTACTTCGGAGGCTAAATATTTATGCAATCAGCAAATTTCATTTTATATAATTTTCTTTGCAGGTTTTGCTGACATTCAACTTCTTTCACACACATAATAGTGTTAAGTTTGATCATTAGAATTTTTAATAAAAACGAGTTAATTGAAAATATTGTTTAGATTATTTGTATTTCATCAAATTGTGATATTATTGGTAGGGGTGAATACTTTTACAAGGCATTCTGTTTTCCTTATTTATGCTGAATTTTATGATTAACCTTGCCATGATTCATCATCACTTCTTTGTTTTCCATTGCAATATCAAGTTGTTTGCCGTTTCTGCCGCCTTTGATTTCTGTGCAATATTACATAAGCATTATGCCAATTGATCAACATTGCAATGTAGCATTCTGTCTGACTACTGCTTTACTTACGAATAATAACTGTCATGAGGATTTATACTTACAATTTATACGATATTTCTATGGGGAAAACTGATTGTGCTTTTTGTGTTTGTTTCTTGAAATTACCCAAGCCTTAACTTCTCTTATATTTTTTCTGATCCTGTATTTAGTTAGACGATATAAGAACGTAATTTTTCAGATAGTTTTTTTTATTAACATTAAATAGCCTTTCTATTTTAAAAGCAAACAGTCAGAGTAATAGTCTTTGAATTCTATTGGATTGTCATTTCCTCTTTAAAAGCTGCTTTTTGGTTATTGGCAGATTATCTGTATTTGGATCAAATTCCGCACTGACATCTATTGAAATGAAATGAGTCTTATGTTTACCAAATGGCAGACTTTTTATGGTTTGTTTCATCAAATGTTCATGTTTTTTGTACTTAGCATTTTACTGAACATCGACCTTAATGTCTGCAGTTTCTTTTTTTTTTGCCATTGTCTAGGTCTCTAGCTGAGTTGTGATATCAATGTAAAAATAATGACATTGCCATGTGTCATTTCTGGCAAGAAACTTAATGCTAATTTTTTACAATATTTAATTGGAATCTTTATGTCCTTGTCTATTTTACAAGAAATTTCTCTATATTCTTAATAGAGTTCGTTTTTTGTCCATTTTTATCATTTAATGAATACAGTACAACAATAATGGATTCTATTGCAAATATATTTGATTATCATATGTAAATCGCCCCCAGTAGAACAGTGGTATGTCTGCGGACTTACGACGCTAGAATCCGGATTTCGATACCCGTGGTGGGCAGAGCACAGATAGCCCATTGTGTAGATTTGTACTTAATTACAAATAAGCAATGAACATATGTAAATTCTTATGAAAGGTAAATGGTTTCAATCAAACAATCTTCGGTTCTAATCCCGTGTAATTTACTTCTTTCGAGATCATTTTGTACATCAAAGTTCGGTGAAAAGATCCAAGACAAGGACATCTGATATATTTCTCTCCCTTGTACGTAGTATGTGTTTATTGATGTTATCAGAATAACCAAGTGTTAGCTATTTGGAGAATTTGGTAAGCAAGCTAGTGATGTCCATTTGCAATATCATTTTTGCATTTGCTTACTGAGTATCTCAACTTCAGTGACTATAAATTCTGCTAATTGAGGGCGTAGTAAATCAAAGTTACTTAAAATGATTCCTTCTGAATATCTTATTTACCTAATTATATTAATGTCCTGAAAGGTGTTTTTTGATGAGTTGGTTCAATTTTCTGTCTGTATAGTATTATGTTTCACCAGAACTATCTTTGATAAGATGTGTTAATGACAATACGTTATATGGAAGAGTCTACTTTTACTGGGCTTTGTAACTTTCTTGCTAAAGTATGGTTTCTAAATTTTTTAAAGTGCCATTTTCATTATTTCTCTCAACATTCTCGTTTTCAGTATTCTATTTATAACGTACTTTGAATCAAAATACTGTATTGACGAATCCTTGACAGAAATCTCTTGTGCCTTGACGATGATTGGTTAACGAGTCTTGTTATAATCAAAGCAAAAACCAGTTAAGTTCTATACTTACCTAACAGAGGGAGATATAAATGTGATACTTTTAGGTATATTTTTATTCCACTGTGAGTGACAAGGCAAGCCCGCTAATAACAGGAGATTCAACAAGATATTTACTGCCAAGTAATTCTGTGTACTCTGACTGTGAAGTTATCATAAAAACAGGAAGACTAAACATAAACGTACGATCACAATAAAAAAATCTTTATTTAAAATAAACACAATTAAAATGTATACTTAGCTTGTAAGAAAAGACAATTGCTTTTACTCGGCGATCTCAGGTTCCAAGCTGTATCTCTCAAAATTGTATTCCATACTAATTGTCCGAGATTGTATTACAGCTTGATAACCCTTCTGAGATCTTATTCCAGACTATTATGCTAGGATTGTTTTTCAGATTGAATGCATCTCACATTAGCTGTGTAAAACCTTAATGTCAGACTTACTCAGAGCAACTAGCTCATCTCACTTGACACGTCATTCTCCAATTATATTCCAAAGTGGTCGTTTCCACCAGAAGTTACCTGACTGCCATTAGAAACGATACCTGTCTAACTTCATATACCATGAATACCCTGTACCTATGTTTCCCACGGTGAAGGATATAAAACAATGGGCAGCTTGGGCGAAAGAAATTTAATTGCAATCTTGACCAGAGTTGTGTGAAACATCTTTGTATTAATACATAAAGGTACAAAATACGTAGAATGTATGCTTATATACGATATTTCTCCTGCCAAGCTTACGTTGGATTTGTCCTCCAACTGATATAAATTTAAATATCAAGTCAGATCTCACAAGAAATAAGTATTGGCTAAACTATGAAACAGTTGGCACATGTAATACTGACTAGATTACATCTTAATAGATTACAATGACTTAATTCGTTATGATTCATCATAATGTCTTGCTCCACTATATACTACTTAAAGACTAAGTTCTATTACAAAATTGAGGCACTCTTAACTTTTTTTTTCAATGGAAAAAAGTTCTTTATTCTGACCATATTGGGTAACAGTCTAAGAAACTTGATATAGTTGGTCATGTCCCTACAATGAGGCTGACAAAACTTTAGTCATCTTCCCATCTTTACCTTCAAAGACTTACTGTATATTAGTTGAAACCAGCATACTTCCTCAGGGTGTTCCTCAATGTCATTGAACGGTATGTATCTTTCTATCGTACAGCATAACACTACTTGGAGGTTTAAACATACTAGAATGGTAAAAATGCCACTTGCTACTTGAAAAAATATCCAGAAGCATCCAGTATTTTATCTATCGTAGCAAATGTCCAGATTGAAAACGTAAAGTTAAATGAATCCTGATTGGTAAGTGTGCAGGTTGAAAAATGCTGTAACTATCCAGTAGCAGATACACCATAGTTTAAAAATACGTTTCATGCCCAAGGAAATAAAACTATACCTTCGTTTGGTTTTGATTTATAGTTTTTTACTAACCACTAATAACTTGAAATATTTTAGGTGTTTGGATAACATGTGACATATAAGCACAACTAATTACCTGTTATTATTCAGTGAACTAACTAGTTATTTAATTGTGAATTTCTTCTCCTCACAGAAAGGTGAATTTCAGAGAAGGAAAGATGACATAGTAGCCTAGTCTATTCTTTTGTTCACTACTTCACTGCAATAGACTTATTTATGTTTAATTCACAGCTCACCAGTGCTGCTTGGAAGTTTATTAGTTTGTTCGTTGAATTACGCGCAAAGCTATTTGCGGCTTACAAATGGAAGATTAGAGGAGAGGCAGCTAATTAATATTACTCACCGCCAACTCTTGGTCTACTCTTGTACAAACGAAAAGTGAGATTGATCTTCACATAATGCTCCCATGGTTGAAAGGTCGAGCATGTTGGGTGAAGAAATTCAAACCGCGGTTCGCAGATTGCGAGTCAAGTTTCCTAACCATAAGGCTATGCCAGATCCTACTTTTTGGAAGAACGAAAAAACTAAACAAATAAAGTATAAAAATATATGTACGTAAATAAGTATACGATATATCTATTAAGGTAAATAAAATAACAATTGTATATCCAATTATATATATCATAGGTTTTAGAGTGCAATACGTTACGTATATAAAATACCACTTCATACTTGTATCTATAAGTATTATTTCATCCTAGTATACCAATGCATATATAAAGCAATGCCTGGGAATACATTTTAGCCAATACAAATGCGTATAGAGATTCCGTCAAAGATCAAGAAATTTAAATTTTAAGAATTCTATTAACGTCTCTACACTAAAGGCCAACCTTTTTATTTGCTTATTTTCGGTTTTTTTTTCTTAGTTTAAGTTGGATGCTTTAATCTTTCGGTCCAGAACACAATGGCATCTAGATGAGATCTTGACATTCGATGACATTGCTTGTGGTATCCCATGTTTTTTCCAAAATGTTCTGCAATACATGTTCAGATACTTAATCGTATACAGGTCAGCAAGTTTTTCTTATATACGTACTAAAACATCTGCCATAACTTACTTCATAGGCAAAATTCTTACTATGGCATCGATCATGTAGTCAATATTTAACAACTATACAGTTATTTTTCACAAATCGTGTTTCTTTCTGAACAGCCCCTAGTGGCACAGCGGTATGTCTGCGGACTTACAACGTTAGAAACCGGGTTTCGATACCCTTGGTGTGCAGAGCACAGATAGCCCATTGTATAGCTTTGTGCTTAACTTCAAACAAACAAAACTTTCTGAACACGTGTATCATGTTTGATTTACTGATGACGGTGTCCCAACTTAGATTCAACCGGATTAGTGAACTTGTAGAATATCAGTAATTTCTGACGAAGCTGTAAAAGCGTAATATTGAGATAATAAAGATAAATTCTAGAGATAAGGGTTAATATTTCATTTTTTTTAAGAGAAATGTCTCGTAATAAATTACAGTTTGCGTTCAAAATAGTTAAGAATATATGATATACATATATATGTCATTATTATATGAAACGAGAAATCAAGGACATTTTTAATATACTTATTTGTAACATGAAAACAAAGCAACAACATTAGTGATATTGCTACCTTTTGAGTAGTCCATTAATGAGCAAATCCAAAATTACCATGTGTGGAAGTAAAGTTTCAAAATATATTATTGTACTTCTTGTTATCATATCTGGAACAACTATTGAATAATACTCTCAAATTTAAGGAACACGAAAATTTCCAAATAATTCTATTTTATTACAAAAAACCGAATATATTCACAATTCTCCAATAAGTTATTAATAAATAGTCTGTAAGACTGCCTATTACACATTTCTCATCTCCAAATATTCAGACAAACATCTTAATACGCTCGTATTTCTTTGAATTCTGAAATTGATAAACATGTGCTGGAATGGGTTAAATATGGATGACTTTATTAGTGACTACTGAAAAACCTTAACTATGTGATCAAACGCTACTAGTTAACTTTAACCTGATATATGTTACAATTTTCTAAGGATTGCCATTTGCTATTATACGTTATGTATGAAATGATGATGGTGAGATTCGTTATAATTAAATTATGAATATGTTTAATAATTTAAAAGGACAATTTTAGGAATTATTGTTATGTCAAGAATATACTTACTGTTAAACACTTAGGCCTATTAAGCTTCTCTCAAAAATATATTATCGATTTTTTCAACTTGAAATAGTTGATCTCGTTGGTTAAATCATCCAATAGTAATGATGTTAGTAAAGGTACCATATACATACCTATGATTTATTCCTTTTCAAAAAATAGATAAAATACGTACCTGAAAATATAAATCCATACATTCGTAGCAAATATTTCTAACTCCAAAGGAATTTGGCAGTTACAACCTGAACGACATATTAGGCCAGGTAAAATGTACCAAGGTTCAGCACAGACATCTCTGATTTTGAAGTGCTGACCAGAAATAGCGTAGCCAGTCAGCAGCATCATGGTTATAACACCCTTAAAAGTGGAAGTGTAGAGCGTGATCATTGATATATCGTGACTCATACTTTGGACCTATGTTCTATAGTCTGGCCGGCTAACCACTAGACTTACATGTTATTAATAATATATTTTCTGTTAAAATGTGTCTTATAATTCAAATCCGATTTCAAACGTTTGATATAAGGGAATTGTAGATAATAGTTGTGAAATCACGCAATGCACTGGTTTATACACTTATACACTAGGGGTTCCGACAATTAAGATTACTTATGTTAAGTGTAAAAAGTATTATAAGAAAAAATAAAAATTTTCTAATAATAGATTCCTTAGGCTTTGAATCAATGGGAAAACAGTGTACGGTATAATTCAATATCGTATATTTTTATAGAAAAAATATATAAGGTACATATTTATAATGTTTTCCCTTCTACTATTTTGCCAATCTTCCTCCTGAATAAGTGTTTCCTTCTATACTGTTCCGTCCTTTAGTGTTTATATTGAACATTGTAATTAACCAGCGTGTAAAGTTTTATATTGCTCCCATTATCTATCCCTTTTATGTTTCACCTAAAAGTATTTCCTGGTAAACAAAATTATATAATCACGTAATAGATTAAGTTTTAAAAAACAAGTTAATCGTTTTTCTTTAAACTTATCGACCATTTTGATCCGACATACGTTTACCTTATAAGAACAATAACCGATAAATTCATTAAACTACAGTCATGAAATAATAACCTTTGTAACACCAGCAAAGTATTCTCTTAGAGAAAACATACGTAATAATATTGTACTTTTACCTTATAAGAACAATAACCGATAAGTTCATTAAACCACAGTCATGCAATAATAACCTTTGTAACACCAGCAAAGTATTCTCTTAGAGAAAACATACGTAATAATATTGTACTTTTACCTTATAAGAACAATAACCGATAAGTTCATTAAACCACAGTCATGAAATAATAACCTTTGTAACACCAGCAAAGTATTCTCTTAGAGAAAACATACGTAATAATATTGTACAAATCTGGAAAAGATATAAATGTCAGATTATTAACCAGTGAAAATATTTGTTGACTAGATATTATATAAAGGTATTTTCAATATAATAACATCATCATTTACATTTTCGTTACCTATAGTTGTATTATAAAGGGATCTTAAAAGATATATGTGTGAACACATCTAATGAAATGATTTATAGGAAAAAAATAAACGGTTGGCAGGGAAGTCTCCAATTTCAAAACAGTTTAATTCCACTGTCGGTCACCCATAAAATCATATTTTAAAAAAATAATAACTAATTATTTTGACCTGTTTGTTAAATTGCTGGTAGCCAATTATGCTGTTGTTGTGTAACCGATTTTTCGGACAGATTTTTAATGCTTTTTCGTGGCAGATATGCTCTCGCTTTATTCTATAAGAAGTCTTTAAAAAAGCCCCCTAATGGCACAGCGGCATGTCTGTGGACTTGCAACGTTAGAATCCGTGTTTCGATACCCGTGGTTGGCAGAGCACAGATAACCCATTATGTAGCTTTATGCTTAATTAAAAACAAACAAACAAATAAATCTTTAAACAAATATTTAAAATATTTGTATGGGAACAGTTAACACTGTATTATCTAATTTTTGAGCTTATGGCAAATTTACCAAAATTAAGTATTTTTGCATATTATATGTAATATTTTATATTTTTTTACATGAGTAGACTTCTCCAATGAAGTTCTTTTCTTTGTTTGAATCGCTCTTTTCTTGTGAATTAGGTTGCTATATTTTTGTCCTTATTTACATATAAATAATTTAGAAAGTATGTGTAAAGACACTGATTTATAAAAAAAAGATAAGGCAGTGGTTGTATAGGATTTTTTTAATTTCGAATAAATTCGTTAAGCAACGAATCATTGTTAATAATAAGTTAAACATGAATTGCTATTCTTCGAAACTTTTTTTGTGAAATGCTACGCGACTGCCTTATCCTAATACGTAATACGGTCGTCTTGAATTAATGTTGTTCTTTTTCTGGTTATTTACAGTGAGAGATGCAATAGCAGTTATATATATATATAAACTGGAGTTTGTACAGTTTTAGAAGATATGTATAAAAGCATGTAAAGCATTACTTTAATCTGTAAAAAAATGATGAGATATTGGTATTCTAGGAATTCCAACTATATACGACTCTACGATTCATTCTGTATGCTAAATTATATTTTGATTTGAAATGTATATATCAAACAGTCAAATATGTCATTCTACTTTATGTAATCTTTTGACATATGACTGGCGTAAATACCGGTGCACGAACGATACGCCCTTTTCTTTATGAAAGGTGTTACTACAAGAAGGAGAAAAATATATGTAATAATATTCCAAGAAAAGAGATTAAACCGTGTGAACCACAGTGATAGATTCTGGTCTATATAATATTACATGCGAGTTGTTATGGCTAATGGTTGAACGTAATTGTGTAGATATATGTTCTGCTTTGACTTACAAGAAAAGGGTAAATTCCAAAATTGACTAAACTTTCATCACAAATAGAGAAGAACTATAATTTGTTTTTAAATAATCCTCTATGTAAAATAAATAATTGATTTACAAAACGACGATTTACATTTCTATGTTGTTAAATTGTCTGAACTCTAATTTATTTTAATGAGGCTTTAATGATTTATCTTAAGAGCACTTTTTCATTTCAAAAATATATTCCAAGAAGAAATATTTTTACCATTATCTCTTAATGGCGTTATTCTGAAGTTTTAACAGATTTACTAACACACTGCGCAAAAATCACCTTTATCTTATAAATACTGACATGGTATTACGTCTCGTGAGATATTTTCCTGAGCTAAACCTTCTGTATACTAAGAAATATAGTGTTAATTTTATTTAAAACAAAGAAAAATCGTTTTCCTCTGAATGTAATCTCACTTTTTCAATCTGCAGTTAGATATAATTGAAAGGTAGGAAATGAAGAAGTTACGTGTTAAAACAATTATCTTACTTAAAGTAAAGAAACTGATGCCCTGGGTATTTCGCACATGAAACATACACAATTTAATTTGGAGGGGATATATATATATTGCCCAATTTTATCCTGACTTGCACGGCGAAACATGATCTGTCACAAACACATAAACAATAGCGGTAGATGTTCTCGAATAAGTGAGTGTGGCACAATTTTTCAACTAGTTGTAATTAACGTATAGAGATTTTGGAATGTATATAAGACATTGATGTATACGAAAAGAGGAATTACTGGTACTCTAGGAATTTACTGAGCTACTTGGAAAACAAAATTATTTATTTGAAGAATTATAAATATTAGCCACTTTTAACAATATTTATGTGTTCCAGATAATTAAAAGGTATAATTATGTTTATTTTGTTTGTTTGTTTGTAGTTACACACAAGCTACACAATGGGATATCTTTGCTGTTCCCACCATGAGTATCGATACCCGACTCTTAACACTTATATTTAATGCAAACGATAGGATTAGCTCGTGTATTAATACATAATCAGATTAATAAAAGTTAATAAATAAACCTCAATTTCATAGAAGGGTTTGGACGAGCTCTGGCTAGAAGTACTTAAAATTCGTATTATGTAAAACTCGAAGTATATATCTATGAATAATTAATTATGAACTGATGTTTTTTTGATAAATTTATCCTATCTATAAAATACAAACTATAATTATCTCAAGAGAAAGAAAAACATATAATAATACAAATGCTAAAAATCATTGTCCAATGACTTAGCGATCAACATATGGGTTTATAACGCTAAACTTCGGTGTTCTATTGCCACTATTAATACAGCAAAAGGCCCGGCATGGCCAGGTGGTTAGGGCGCTCAACTCGCAATCTGTGGGTCGCGGGTTCGAATCCCCATCACACCAAACATGCTCGCCCATAACGCCGTGGGGGCGTTATAATGTGACGGTCAATCCCACTATTCGTTGATAAAAGAGTAGCACAAGAGTTGGCAGTGGGTGGTGATGACTAGCTGCCTTCTCTCTAGTCTTACACTGTTAAATTGGGGACGGCTAGCGCTGATAGCCCTCGTGTAGATTTGCGCGAAATCCGTAACAAACAAACAAACAATACAGCAAAAATAACCCATTGTGCAGCTCTGCGATTAAACAAACAAACTAGATAAAAAAAATTAAAATTGTTGTCACTTGTTTATCTTAAACTATATTATTTAAAAATAACTTTATTCATATAATCATAAACAACGTAAATACCTTAAAATGTAAAACATTGGTAAAAACAGTCAAAGACCTGGAAATGAGTACCAGGTTAACTTAACTGTATATTCACTACAGGTGCTGCTTAAGTTTAGAAAGTAAACATGGAAAAATGTCATTTAATTTCAAATTTTAGAAAGCTAAATGCAAGTATTTTTGTATTAAAATAAAATCATTCAGTTAATATTTAACTGTTCCTATTAATAACGTGTTTTGGAATAAATTATCTCACTTTGACTACAGCTATTATGTTTCAGAATGCAGGGATTTTCTAAACATAAAATGCATCAACTGTGTTAAGACGAATCATTAACATCGATAAGTTATATTTCGTTTTAAAATTTTTCCTCAACAAAATTTTGAAGTGCTTAGCAGAAAAGTTTACCTTGCCTAATATTTTCTTATTTAATTAATGAATATTCCTGTCCCAGAGTATTGCTTGCTACCATTAACTGACTGTATTGTTATCAAAGAAAAATATATGACATTGTTTTTGTTTTCTGTATTTAAGATTCGTAACAAACAATGTTAATGACAAAATTATAGCACGAGATTATCACAATGTACTTCATAACCAAATTAACAATTTAATTAGTGTTTCTTAATAATTGCATATATTTTGTGCTAAAACTCAATATATTATATTCATTATTCTCTGAAATCAGCTTCATTAATGATAGGTACTCAATGTTTCACGTTCCTCTCCTCTAAAGAACGGAAACAAAACCCTCAATGAAAAACAAGCTAGTGAGTCACGCACCAGACGTTCTATTTTAAAGAAAGAAAAACAAAACGTTACTAAGAACTACCATCACACATACCATATAAGTAGAAGTAGAACAGTTTATCTTTTGAATAATAGTAATTACGGATGCGCTGTATTTATAAAGTCAATCAGGCGTAGTTTTAGTTATAGGTAAATACTGTATATGCTGCGAATTGACAGTCTTGTTCTAGGGAACAAGACTGTCAATTCGCAGCATATACAGTATTTACCTAGAACAAGACTGTCAATTCGCAGCATATACAGTATTTACCTAGAACAAGACTGTCAATTCGCAGCATATACAGTATTTAAGGTAAATACTGTATATGCTGCGAATTGACAATCTTGTTCTAGGTAAATACTGTATATGCTGCGAATTCACAGTCTTGTTCTAGGTAAATACTGTATATGCTGCGAATTGACAGTCTTGTTCTAGGTAAATACTGTATATGCTGCGAATTGACAGTCTTGTTCTAGGTAAATACTGTATATGCTACGAATTGACAGTCTTGTTATATTTGGTGAAGCAAGAGAAAAAAAAACGACTTTATCGACATGCGAAAACGTGGCAGAATATTTTTGTATATCTTCTACCATCACAACTCCATCAGATGTTATTACTTCATAACTCAATTTTATGCAAATTACTGGCCATCTCAGTCTTCGTAGCAGCTGCACAACTGATCGAAATTTCCTGAAATTAAAGCCAAATGCAAGTGTACAGGGATATCAACTAAGTTCTAATCTCAGCTAGACCAAACTTACGAACATTTTCTAAACTCTTAAAACCCAGATTTGAATAATTAGATTACAGTATTCTTAAAGTGAAGATCCGGAAGCATAATATCCAATTCACTCGTACTCTCCTTCAAAAATATGTCACTCTTAGATGAAAAGAGTGTAAATTTATTATTTTAAGCCTTGTCACCGCCAGTCTTTAAATATATGGCTTTTCTCTCCTGATTACATCTTTATGGTATAAAAGTGCATATAAAACGTCTTATAAGAATAAGGTTAGCACATAAGGCAGTAAGAAAGGCTTGATAATATGTGGTATTGAAGGAGTAACCACATCTAACTCATTTATAATAAGATAAAAGGAGATGGTACAGTAAATGTCTATTTTAAACTTTCAGACTCCCTCATAATTCCTTTTTTCTTTCTGAGTAGTTTTTTGACTTGTAATCGAAAGGTGAAGATTCGAAGTTCAACACCACTTAATCATTACGTCTTCGATCAAGACACTTTACTTCAGTTTACTCAGCAGTAAAATGGGTAACAGCTAATTGCGAGGGGCTCTCCTACTATAGATTGACATTTCGTCCAGAGGAGAATATATAAGAATTTTCATCCTTCTTTCAATAGGAAACCAGAGTTAAGCATCGGCCATAAGATATGTACCTTCAAGACACGGAAGTGATTCACGTTTCTGATTAACTAAATTAAGCCTGGATAACTTTAATCTACAGTATTTTTTTTAAAGATATATATATACGTTTAAATAGGGGAAAATGCCTGAAGACTCATCCTTACTTAAGGTGAATAACTTATACAGAATTAAAAGGCATTTTTAAATAAAAAAGTGGTTCAAATCAAGGCACTGTTGCGCAAACGATTTTATTCTTATTATATAAAAACAAACAAAAACATCGATGTATTTTAGAAAACGTTGGTTTTTTATATTAGTGCAATATTTTGTACTTTAAAACAATTATTGCAAAATGAATTATTTAATGATTTCCTTTGAGTTTACTTTCTGATTATAAGTATTTCTTTTACAAGTTACAGGTTTAATTATATTAAATTTTCCAAATTTAACACATGTTAAGAAAATAATGTAATGAACCCTCTTCTTCAGGAAACATTTTCAAATATAGTGTTAGCAATTGCTCAGGCTTTTACACAGATGAAAGAAGACGTACTTTGAACATTAAACTAACAGAACATAAAAAAACGCCCACGTCCATGAACATTTGAACAAAAAATAACTACAGTTTTTCTGAACATAATTTCATCATACTAAAATATGAAGCTGTTATTAACAGAAGAAAAATAAAAAAGCTTTATTAATAAAATCAAACAATCACATAAATAATAAATACCCAGGAACAACTCTTGTTATTGATCGTTATTTCCCCAAACATTTTTAATCTTATCTAGATCTTTCGCACAAAATCATCACCTGTATACTTGAAAATGATCGCACTAGCGATCGAACGTCATACCTGTTTAAATACTCTTCCTTGCTGTAAAAGCTGTAACTTGTAAACAAAAATTATGTCGTGAATTTTTGTTTTCAGAAACCAACCCTATTGTTTAATTCCAATTTTAATTTTTTTTATGGTCCTCTTGCAACGAATTTGTTATTATATATTTATTTTAATATCAATGTTTATTTAGATTAGAAACAACATAGCTTATACTGTTAAATATATTTTGCGAAACTTCCGCCTATTCTCCAAAAGTTGTAGAAAATTATCGAAAGTAAAAATCAACAATATATATGTGTGTACGTAAACACTTGTGTTAGGGTCAGTATTGTTACGCATAACTGAAATTTTCAGAAAGCCTCCACACGCCTATAAATAATACCAACGTGAAGCGCCAAAAAAGAAGAGTATCTATTATTAGTTTGCTATAATCAGTGTGCTATAAACTTTGGAAGTTATAACTGTGATTGTTATAACGCTTACCAATCAGAAAACTTCAAATATTTGACCAGGACTCTTGTTTAACAGAAATTGTTTAACTTCAGTGGATTCTCATCGGACATTAGTATTTTTACGAAAACATTATATACGTTCATCGTGAAAAACTCGGCGTGTGTGGCGGGTAAATAACGAATAGCTAGCTTGCGTTAAGCGAATCGCACCTATATCAGCTCGTGAACTCGCTCATTGTGAACCCTCGATAATTCTATGTTTTTTTTGTTTTTCTTTAATTTAGCGCACAGCTACACGAGGGCTATCTGCTCTAGCCATCCCTAATTTAGCAGTATAAGACTAGAGGGAAGGCAGCTAGTCATCACCACCCACCACCAACTCTTGGGCTACTCATTTACCAACGAATTGTGGGATTGACCATTAAATTATAACGCTCCCACGGTTGAATGGGCGAGCATGTTTGGTGTGACGGGGATTCGAACCCGCGACTTGCAGATTGCGAGTCGAGCTCCCTAATCACCTGGCCATGCCGGGCCTGAGCCCTTGATAAGATATCGAAGAAGTTCCAGACTAGAAAAACGACTTTATATTGCTTGTAAGTTTGTGAAACTTTTGTTTATAAATCATTGTTTGTAATAACTATTATTGTAAATTGTATTGTTGTGTGTATATTAAAATGTATTTGTGTTAAAAAGAAAACTGTGTGTATCAATCTTGTATCAATGTGTATCAATTTTATATACAATGAATAAATGTAACAAAGTATTACCACAATTTATTCGTTATTTATATCGATGATTGACATAATAAAGATTAGATCTGTGCACTTTAATTGGACCTTTGCTTTCATGGTATGTTTGTTAACCTAATTTAGACGTTGCATGCTATATAGATCGTTGCCATAGATAATTTTTACTACAAGATAGTGTGTATTTGTGTAATTGTGATTTGAGAGCATTAAAATCTGGTTATAATAAGTAGTATCTGAACTACTAGATTGGACATGGTAATCATTAACATATATTTTATACTCAATATAAGTAAACTATGATTATTAATTGTTTTCAAAATGCTATATGTTCAGGAAGAACTGACACTAACAGTCATTTATAATGGAAATAATCTGATCACTCTGGACCACACAACAGCAGTATCTTCTTTATAACATACTTGTTGTTTCATACTCAGTACTACAATAAACACTTGGGCTCTGACAGAAACACTATCTTTGTCTCTTGGTTTCACAGAACTGGAAGTGTCAGCCTTAGAGGTCCTATCAATAGTTAACAGAATTGGATTAAAATTTCTAACTGCTATTATACATTTTTTGGATAATTCTAACTCTTAAAATTGACCAGCTTATAGATTTTTATTGCTAAGTGTATCTCTGAAACACTGTATTGTTTTTTAATTAACATGCAAGCATTTATACTTTAATCCTCACCCACATGTTTAAGAACAAGGAATAGCTGTTAAGTTTTACGATATCATTTAAATATAAGTGTACCAAAAACTGGTTATGTTTTCATGTTGAAGACATAGCAATTATATTATGGATAAGATATTTAATTTTGATTTTTTTCTACTATTTATAATACAGAATTCGTTATTTAATGCAGTTATTTGCACTCTGATAAAAATGTTATTTCTTATCTTACAGTTTTCATTTGCACAATCTCTAAAACCTCCTAAATGAACATATAAAGTCTTTAAGCTAAATGTTTATATTTTATTGTCTATTTTCTCTGCCCCCTCCCAGTGGCACAGCGGCATGACTGCGGACTTACAATGCTAGAAACCGGCTTTCGATACCTGTGGTGGGAAGAGCACAGATAGCCCATTGTGTAGCTTTGTGCTTAACTTCAAACAAACAAACCATTTTCTCTAATATAACTAACTAGTTATTATTATCAACATACAGTGCAATGAAATGTTTAAAATTAAAAAGTGGATATATGTACATACCCTTTAGCTCTTTGTAGAAGTATTTTGAAACTTGTTTTTTAATATGCGTAATTTCATGTCTTTATCTTTTCACTTGTAATTTATTTTCTATTTTCCTTTCCAATTCTTTGTCACCTATTCTTGATGCCAACATGCCAACATGTCCCCGCGGTGCTTTATTGTTATAATAGGGCAACGCTCGTGCACAACTTCCTTCAAAAACGCTCGTACACGCGAATGACGCCATTTTGCTTAGACATTTTCACAACTCAAGTTACCACACATTATAAGTATAAAAATTATAAACCTTTCAAATATGCATTTTAAAACACACATAATACATAATTAATTAAATATAAACATAAAACCTAAAAGCAATCTGTCTACCAAACTAATACATATAAGGCAAGAAACACTTGCCAAGCACTACATACCCCTCGAGAGAACAATGGACTAAGCTTCTTTTCTATCTCATACTACAGATCCACACACTCCTAGAGGTTTCTTCACCCATTAACTTAATTGTGGGAAATATGCACTTTCTATTGTTTATAAACATGCCATTCAACTTCAACTTGTTGCTTAGCAACATTTTGCAAGTGGGAATGGCTGACTTTAAACCTAGAAATATTAGAACGTTGTTTTAAACAGGGAGAAATTATTGAAAGTTTTCCCCAGATAGTGAGAGAGAACTGGAACTGTACTTTGACAGTCTATATTAAACAGTCTGTATAAGAGCTCTTAAAGTTACGAATTGTAATGCGAACGGATCAGGTAACAGCAAAAACTGCAGTTTTATTTGTTGATTTAGATGTTTATTTTTGAAATAAAGGAATAAAACTTAAATAATATAAAATTTGAAATTATAACGTACTTAATAATAATAGTTTCATTAAAATACATTTATAGAAAAGTAGTCTAATTAAATTTTAAATATAACTCAGTAACATGCAAAGAAGGTAGGATACCGGGATTTAAAAATGGCGTCGTTGATATAAATTTGACATGCAAAACAAGTCTTATTTGGAGCAAGGTACATGGTATGATTTCTGTTTTAATTTGTACCTTTACATCCTAAAGGAGTAATTAGGAGAGTAAAGCAATATATTTAACGTGCACGACAAGCCATGTTCAAAGTAAGTTATAACTAAATGAACTCTTTTTTTTTAATATACTTACTTTAAAGTGATACAAACTCTATCACACAGAGTCAGATACGATTCCCATGATCTATGGGTATACTCGGAAAGTACCAGTGGGACAGTCTATTCGGCAAATTTCACATGCATGGCAGGATAATGAACATCATGAAATATAAATAACAGATAACTGTTCTGATATTTTAATTAATGAATACAAATATCGCTCAGACCATCTTTATAATACTTATCGAGAGAAAAAAAAATTACAGAATGAAGTAAAATTAGAAACTATTTGACACGACTCTTCCAGCATACACGTAATTACCATTGAGACACAATCCAATCTAAACTGTTTATTTTGAATGAACTTGAATACATAAAACTTATGATAGCATAATATCTCTAAATATTTAAGACAAAATTAAAGACAATACACCTTACAAAATAAAACCCTTATCATGCTTGATGAAAACTTTAAGAACAGAACGTTGCATAGCAACAAGATCAAGTTTAATTGATTGATGTATCAAAAAGAAACAGAAGTGTATCCAAATGGAACTTGATCTTGTTGCTATGCAATGTTCTGTTCTTAAAGTTTTCATCAAGCATGACAATTTTGTATGGTCCGTGTCGGGTTCTGTAAAAAAAGAATGATAATAAATATTAAAATAATTTCATAGATTATAAAATATAATACAATCCTTGCAAAAATATTCAAATTATTTCCATTAAATTGGTTTACAATAAATTTACTATTTTTGTAAAATTGATCCAAAAATTTAGCAAGTTACATCTTCATTTATTGCAATGGACATGTGATTACTGTGATTAGTCTGGTTTTTTGGAATACATTAGAAATTATCTTTCTCAAATCTATTGGCACAATAAATACTACAACAACTCACAACCATAAATGAATGTCCATAATCAGCAGTTGGCCACGATTTGGCATGACCATCATTTATAAACAAGCAGTCTTTCTCACAAATGGTTTCATGTGACATCCTGTAACTTTTTTCTTTAAAAAATCTAAACCTTTGATTAGCTTGGTTAAAAGATTTTTTCTATGTATGAAACAAATTTGAAACTGATAAGAATTTTGCCCAAAAATGTATTACCTTTAGAGTTTTGGTGTGATGTTCATGCTTGAAACAGTGTAACTGAGGTAATATTTTTGGCAGGAGAATGGCAAATTTGTAAGTGATCCAAAATGTCAACAGAAAAAGCCATGTTTTGATCATTTCAGTTTTCAGTGGCACCATAGATTTTACGTTGTTAGTCATAAACATGTTATTTTCTTTCTTCGAATAAAAGTAAACTCGAATTCAGCCAAACTTTTCACCAAAATATCGAGACTTTACCCTTTGGGTTTTCCTCTAATACTATGTCTTTTTTTATATCCTAAATGAAGCTGTGATGGGGTGGTCTAAGAGTGGGTTTTCAGGGTCATTAGCGATACCAGAGGCACCATCTGTGAAACTGTGCTTACTTATAGGCTAGCAGGACCAAACTTCACACGTGTATTCAGGTACCATAGTCAGGTGTTCTAGTGAGATTTTTGGGATACAAACCCCATTTTGAGGTAGGTATAGAAGTAACTGGAGATAATAAAAGAGTTTGGTCAGTACATTGGAGGCTCTGTAAATCATGAAGGACCTTTGAATCCTGCAGCATAGCGTGGGTATTTAATAATACTTCACTTTTAAAAGAGCTTTGATTCAACACCAGATGTAATCACTTTTTAAGAAACCTTTCAACGTTGTCTCCTTTCATTGATTAATGTTAGCTAACCATTGCATGTGTTGTTTATTTTTAATATTCCGCATTTTTACATGATTTATATGCATTTCATATAACTTACTTGTTCAAATAATAATGATCACATACACTGTTTGTCTCGTTTCAGTTTACAGCAGCTTATCAACCTTAGAGTAAGCATATTGTTCAGGCAAGTAGTGAATACGAATATACTGTGGACCCTAGGATTCCATATTTGCATCCCAATTCCGCAAAAATGCTTTATGCATTTTGGGCTGTGGATACACTGTAAGAGACATTTAAATCCACTAATTGGTCAAATAAAAGTAACTCAAGAGTTGATTGGGGTTGCTACTATCTAGATGACTTTCCTGCAGTGTATTAAGTAAAAAAAAATAAAAACCTAAAAGAAACAAAATCATCTTTTACATTTGTCTTCCTTCATCAATGAACATGTATTTTGCAAAATCATACGAGTGTTGTTTGGGAGGCACTATAGGAACAGAAATGTGACTTCATGAGTAATTAATATGGAAATTAATAATTAATTAAAGGTTGTTTAAATGCAAATTAATATTTAATTAACTAACTAATTAGATATATGCAAATGAATAATTAATGATTTATAAATTATGGGTAATTAATTAATTGAATGATTAGTAGGCAAAGAAATAAATATTTATCTAAATAATATGCACATTTATAGTAATTAATGTCTAATTATTAAAGGTTATTAATTAAAGTTATGCATGTAATAATATCCAAACCCTTGACATCAGCGGTTGTTTTCCAAGAAATAAGGCTATTTTGTTCCTAAATATAAGCTATCATACGTTCTGTTCGCATGTGGCTCTATCTATGGGTAACAATTGAAGATATTATATTTTATTAATCTATCATTTATTACGATTTAATTGTTAATGTTTTAGCAAACTGTAAAAATATTATTTGTATAATTTTTAATTGTTAATGTTTTAACAAATTGCAACAATATTATATTTATAATTATTGATTGTTAATGTTTTAGCAAATTGCAAAAATATTATTTTTAAAATTATTAATTGTTAATGTTTTAGCAAATTGCAAAAATATTATATTTAAAATTATTAATTGTTAATTAATTTCAAATCAAAAAATTATGTTCCCAAAATCGGACTGTATTTTGGCTGTGTGTTATGGAATATATGCTTTTGTTTTTTAATAGCACGACAGTTAGTACAAGTTGAAAACAATATAAGTATAACAAATAAAGTTAAGAAAATTAATTTTACAATTATTGTGATTTACCATTATTTTATTTCAATAAAAAATCTTTATACATCCTAGAAAGTTTTAATACCTTACAAGTTAACATCATTATTTGAACGAGGTTTCTCAAATATCACACCTTTTTAGTAACAAATTGCAGTTTTCTACTTACATTCCTTTGGTGATAACATTGCCCCATCCAATGATAATTAGTGTACACCAGTCACAGGTTCTTTCTCTTAATTAGTTTACTATACACCATTTGCAATTAGACTGTATAGTTAGACCTATTCTCTCAATATTTGCAAATAAGTAAATATCTGCTATATACGTTGACTGCACTGGCTTGCATTGGTCCAGACGTTTTGACACCGAGTCGGGGTTGTCAAACATCATACATTTTTTCACAATCCTAACTCAATCTATACTAAAATCAGATTAACATTTGCTCCCTCATTTGTTAATTTTTAGTTCAAATCCACAGGAAAGGGGAACATACTGTCTTTAACATCACAAGGATGATTTTAAGGTGTTCTCGATTCCATACTTCGAATTATCCTAAATATTGTCTGAATTTATTAGTTATTGATATTGTGAAAATTCCTGAAAAACAAGGGTTTTTCCAATACCCCTATATATAATAGTAATTATATATTCCAAGAATTGCTGTATTTTGTAAACAGTCACGTATCACTGGTCTACTATAAAAAGGCAACCAAATAAACATAGATTCATTTTACATCGAAGAGATCTTCTTGGTAAATAGGAAACCTTCATCTGATTTCTATACAAAATGCCAATGCAATTTCCAATAATTTATTATATTAGCACATTTCTTGATAGTTGTACTTTGTTTCTTTTTAATCTTATATAATGTTATTGCATGTTTTTCAGTTATACAGTCTGCATTAATTTTTACTCATGTGATATTGTATCTTTCTTTATACAGGTCTTGTCTACCTCTGATAATGAGTTGGATGCACACCCTCACCTGGTATCTGTTAATATGGTAAGTTTGTTTGTTTGTTTTTTGGA
>NW_013668389.1:126493-133558 GCF_000517525.1 Limulus polyphemus | reverse complement strand
CTATCTTTTACAGACATCATGTAAGTATCTCCGCTTTGATATTTTTAATGCAAGGAAACGTTTGACACAACACGTGAGAAAAATAAAATAAAGCCATGTCAACTCTCTGTAAATCTTCTACATATGACGAGATCAAAATTTGTTATAAAATCGTAACATTTAACATCTATTACTAGTATTTGCATATTATATCACCATCCAGAATAAAAGAAAATCTGAGAATCTTGTATGTGTTTATTTATATTACTTCACAACACTGATCTGGCTATTTGGACTAATATTGATAGTAACTCCATGAAAGGAATAATCACATGAAAATGTTGTTCAACAAAATTTATGAACAGTCATGTCATTGATATTCTTATCAGAGTTAAATAACTATAATATATACAATATTGTCTACACACGCAGATGAATACGGTACATACAGTACTTTTTATAGCCATATAGTGTTACTAAAACATTTAACTATAGTTTAACATGACTATAGTGTTTCACCTCTAAATTTAACTTGCATGGCAAACCTTTGAATTTTACGATGTTTTATATGTAAAACACTTATCGCTAATTCATCAGTTTTCATTACTATAATTAGTGTGTTGTATAACATCTATTCACCCTGAAAAAGGATGCTTATGTAAACCTCCAAATAATATAGAATAATTTTATTGTAAAAGATCTATGTCAATAACCGTTACTACTGTAGACAATTATATCCTTATCTTTCATAAATCTTTGTCATGATCTTGTTTCTTCCTGATTTGGAACTTTATGCATAATGCTGGATAGTACAACTCTCTTACAGATATACTATCAACAATGTACATAAGTAAATTCACAAACTCTAAATGCGACTGTTGTTGCACATATTGAAACATGTATTTACAAAAATTCAAGTATTATGATCTTAGATCAACTGTTCAGATTTATAGTTAATCATTAATTAGAAACTTGCAAGAAAGATTAATGCTGATTTTCATTGTAAAAATGAGATGTGAGAAACCTTTTCATCAAAAAATTAATTACATATTAATTACTTTCTTTCATTTTGTATATTATTTAGATACATATTTATTAATTTGCATATTATTCATTCAATTAATACATAAATAATTAATTAATTACCTGAAGCATAAATCTAATTAGTTCATTGATTAATTATTAATTTGCATAAATCTAATTAATTAATTAATTGATTGATTAAGTGCATATTAATTACTTATGAAGTCACACTTCCGTCCTCATAATGCCTCCCTGACTACTTACGAGGCCCTCAGTAGCACAGCGGTATGTCTGCGGACTTACAACGCTAGAATCCGTGTTTCGATACCAGTGGTGGGCCGAGCACAGATAGCCCATTGTGTAGCTTTGTGCTTAATTACAAACAAACAAACTACTTACGAGGAGTCAGCCTTATTGTTTGTATAACTTGTCTAAATACTCTGTATGTTTAAGTGGATTGCGCTAAACCTAAATTAATTGCTGGAGACTCTGGTTAGAACATGTGTAAAATCCATTTCACAAGTGCCACAATCAAAATCCAAAACCAAGAACACCAAAACTCCAACCCTTTAGATTCTGTAACCTGTTAGCTGAGGAAATGCTAGGAAACTACAAGGTTGAACCCTTTGAAATATTAGTGAATTAGTATTTCTGGCATAGAAATTTAAAATTGTCGAATAAATCTTGGACAATTATAATAAAGTTTATTTTTTGTTATTTTTCTAACAACTGAGATATTTACACTACATAACCCGTTAACTTATCTTACAGGATCATATCAAATTTGAAATTACAGTATTAATAATAGCTGACAGCTTGAGGAGAAGTGAAATCGCCGAATTTTGCTGATTTAATGTCGATTTTAGTTCTCTCACGAATCCTCAATTGCTCCTTATCCTCAGTTACACTGGCTATTATATGGTTATGATTAATGACAGCAGAGTTAAACGTTTTTCAAAAATGTCTTGCAATGCCAGTTTAATTTTAAACTTTCCCAGGTGCATTTCCTTCATATGAGTAGAAAGATATTTAGCAGTAGAACCCACATATTCTCCTGTGGTAGAGCCTATATATTTCTCCAACGGGAGAACCCACATATTCTCCAGCGGTAGAGCCCACAATTTTGTCTAGCAGTAGAACCCACATATTCTCCAGTGGTAGAGCCCACAGTTTTGTCCAGCAGTAGAACCCATATATTCATACAGTTGTAGAGCCTATATATTTCTGCAACGGGAGAACCCACATATTCTCCAATGGTAGAGCCCACAATTTTTTCCGGCAGTAGAACCTATATATTCCTCCAGTTGTAGAACCCATATATTCCCCAAGGATGCTAACTTTGTAGATGTTGAATGATTGGCTATTTTTGGGTTCTACATCTTGAACTGAAGAAAGAAGTATCACAATAGACTCTTACTTTCATGTTACTTTCTATTTATGGATGGATTCCCCCCAGGATTAATACCAACTTCTTGTACTATGAATATTAAGTATTGGTGTTTGCAGTAAATCAAACTAAGACTTTGGTGATCATCAAAATAGTAAACTTTCCACTCATGTTACTATAAATATAACTATTATAACACACGCTGTATTTCAATACATTTTAATGAGAATAAGCAAAGAGACCAAATTCCATTTAAATAATTCTTTAAAAACAAAGATGACAATCGACATAACTCCTGGGAAAATCGATTTACGACATACATCAGTTCTAAAACTACATTGTGGATTCAAGGTTATTGTTCACATTATGGGTGTCACGTGTATTTTGATTCTAAAAAGTAGTAAATACATTATATACATACTTGCTACTGTAAAGTGGCTCAGAATCAGTTTGTTTGTTTGTTTGTTTTTGTTTTAGGTATCTCTTGAGCCCCTGATTTGAGCGTTGTAGATTTGTAAACTTACCGCTGTCCCACCAGGATATTTCGAAATCGGTAAAACATTTTTTTGAAAATTGTTTTTCATTGAAAAAAAAAACTTAACTAGTCAAAGTATGTGTAAGCTTTGATTTCATATTAACTCCATCAACTTATCATGATATTTACCATTAAACAGAAAACGATTATATTATTCCAACTACACCATATTTATCATATCCGTCGACAATGGGTGTGGAGGATATAGAGTGGCTGGAATATTACTGATATATGCACTCTTCTAATTCTTGAATATCCCTAATGTTTAAAAATGTAATAGGCCTAATACCAATGTCTTATGACAAGAAAATGTCATTTTTAGCTGCAAAATGCCATTAAATTACAAAACGCATGTTCCGAAAGCCCATTAATTGTATATGAAGATGAAACATAGCTATAGCTATAGTTGTGTATACATTTTCATGTTTACCCAAGCTCTGCAAAGTCTTTTAAGTTTCAGAACTTTGTTTAAAATGAAATTCATTAGTTGTATGCTCTGAGTATTTATTTAAAAATCGATAACTTATCATTATGAATATCAACAATGAAAACTAATGACTTTAGGAAGACATTCAGCTTAGGCATTTTGAACAAACTATGTATCATTCCAACACAAGAAACAAGAAGTTTGATTTATTTATCATAATATCAATTATAATCTTATCCTCTTTCAGCTGTAAAATATATTTTTATCACTTTCTTTCCTTAAAAATATTGATTCTTTATGTAATTTCACAAATTTACTACTATTGTCTATTATATGGTTGACGTCGCGAAAATAACCTCATTTATTTAAAGTTAATAATCATTTCCCATATATGTTTTTATGGAATAATCGGGACTTTTATGAAGTTTAGTAATATTTTAATTGCAAATTCAAAAACTTATATTATATTTACGTCTAATTAATCTCATTTTTCAGGTTTGCGCTTTTTTATGTGATTTTGACAAACTAATTCTGTATGAAGAAAATTTGAAGTTCAAAAAACGTGGAATAATTTGAAAAAGCC
Source organism: Limulus polyphemus (assembly GCF_000517525.1). Classification (NCBI taxonomy): domain Eukaryota; kingdom Metazoa; phylum Arthropoda; class Merostomata; order Xiphosura; family Limulidae; genus Limulus; species Limulus polyphemus. Next base: position 129,624 of record NW_013668389.1, on the reverse strand, counting down.
GGCATTTTGAAAATTCTAAATGGAGAAGAATTTTATGAGTACTTATACATAGGTGTCCTCTGCAATTTTAAAAGCAATCACAGTTTATTTCCATACCTATTGGCTATAATCTGAATAAATAATATATTCCTATTATAAACAATAGGTATGGACAATAAACCTGAAGCAGACCAAAATCCTTATTGGCATTTTGAGTTAACAAGAACTCACATTATGCATATTAAAATATCTGTGATTTCACCAAACATCCAAAGGAGAGTTGGTGTTTTTATCAAATAAATCACAACGTTCAGTTTTCCTTTCGTTTCTTCGAAGTTTGATTGGCTTAAGGGCTCACGTTGAAAGGTACGTGTGGACTTGTTATTGCGCTGTGCTAAGATTAATTTAATGAACTTCTTAGTTCAAATGCATTTTTTTGTGAATAAGGTGTCTCCAAGGTTCTACTACAAATATTGTTTATCATTAAACGTCCTTTGTTCTGTGTGAGAAATTCTAGAGAATCTTTAAGTTTTGGGAAAACAAAATTGTATCATTTTGTTTTCCATGGTTTAGGTAAAGTTTTTTAATTTTCTTTAAAGTTTGTCTTATTTTAAAGATCTATAATTAGTTTTTAAGTTAAAACTTTGGAATTCAGAGTGGTTTAACTATTCAAGTTGTTTAATTTGCTTTATATTTTATCTTATTTTAAAGATCTATAATTAGTTTTTAAGTTAGAACTTTGGAATTCAGAGTGGTTTAACTATTCAAGTTGTTTAATTTGCTTTATATTTTATCTTATTTTAAAGATCTATAATTAGTTTTTAAGTTAAAACTTTGGAATTCAGAGTGGTTTAACTATTCAGTCGAGTCATTTTTTGTTAAGGATCATTTCTTAAAACTTGTTAAAGCTATAATATAACTTGTGTACTTGAGAATGATCGCACCAGTGATCGGAACGTCGTACTTGTTCTAAAAACAAATCTTACTTACTGTAAGAGCTGAAAATTGTAATAAAATAATCTTAAAGTTATGTTCTAGGCTAAATATTTGTTGTCCTTTATATGAACACGTGTTTTCATTATTTGAAAACCATGATTTATTTAATTACAGACTCACAGAATTAAAGTTTAATAAGCCCAACAGAGACATCAAATAAATAATCCACAAGACACGGAAATACAAATAACACAAAACGTATTCACTTGATTTAATACGACTTTTTTTTTATAAAACTACATTCGTAGAACTATTTTGTAATTAAAAGGCGATTAAATGTTTTCGTTAATTGTTAGGTCCTATTTTATTGGTCTGGTGGTATTTGCAGAAGTACCAAAAGTAGTCAAATTGTATGATAAAAATCAAAACTTCGACCCCTAATGAGGTAACAGCTATTTCGATATGCTAAAAGACAAAAAGCAAATAATTAATGTGTATTTCAGAAGAAAGGCAAATTTGATGGAAGCCAAACTGTTCGCAGAAACATCTGGAAATGTTTGTAAGATAGTGGATTTTATGTTGCTGTTTAGTGGATATTTGTATATTTCATTATGTAGTTTTAGTTCGTTAAGTGTGTACATGCACTTTAAACAGTGTATAAAAACAGGAATAAATTAAACCTACCTTTGAACTACTGGTAATAGAAGGGCATATTACCATATTTGTAGCTCAATGACTAGAAGTAGAATTTTATTGCATTAGTATTTCTATGTGAAATAGGTATATTTGAATTAAAACATACCGGCTAAAAGTTAAAATATATGGACAATGGGCGTTGCTGGTAAGTTTTAGGACATTAACATTATCATTACTTCATTACGCTTCATATCATTCATATATTTAAAGTTTAATACATGGTCAGTAAGTATAAAGAGGCACAACAACATTAGAGTTTTTAATCTCAATTATAGGTGTCGTATAAGCTAGCTATATTTAGGGGGGTTCTTTTTGCTTGTTTAAGTTAAACGTGTATATTAGCTGTTCCCTTAATTATGAAGAGACCGGATATAGATAGTTATTTAACTGGAGTCTCTATATTGTTTTTCCCAGATGGTTCAGAGGTAAACTTTGGGGCTTATGTAGTTAAAATGTGGGGTCGATCCTTGTGATAGGCACAGCGCAGATAGAGCATTGTCTAACTATTTGCTTAATCAAACACAAATAGATAATTCCGTATTGGCTATCTAAATTTTAATGTTAATAGATTTAAAGAATTGTTTAGTGTAATTGTCAAACAAATTTTTGATAAAATCGGGGTTTTATCTAATATTGAAATTCCGTCATGTGACAGTCGATACACGGCTGTATCTGTTTTAAAAAGTTAATCCTTAAGTTGTTGTAAAGTTAACATTTTTAGAAAATTACTGATTACTCTGAGATTAATCTTTATAATGTATCCACGTGTACTGCAAGCGGGTTTGTTCTACATATTTTTTATAAGCACATTCTGATAATAAACTCTAGGCTAAAAATGCTGAATTATAAGCTGCATTGGTTCTAGTCCTTAATTTGATTGGTCGAAAGTAGGAGTGGTGACAATTAAAAGTTAAGTCTACAACTTCACATGCAAGCGAGTTTGATTGAATTTGTAAAACTTTAGATCCAGCTTTTGGTAAAGATGAATAAGAATAAGTTTTCTTCCTTGTAGGTCATTAACACAGAGATGATAAATACTCGGTCAGTCTTTTACTTTATAAAGTTAGTTTGTTAGTTTTCATAAGTTAAGAAGGCAGCTATGGTTAGTGTTTTTGTTCTTAAATTAATTATTAAAATAAGCAGAGTAAATATATATAATTCATGTTAAAATATAAGTTTTTTTACCTTAAAATTTAAGTAACGACTTGAACTCAGCTATATTTTGCTTTGTTACTATTTCGCGATTTAAAGACTCTCAAAAACTTTGAATTAATTAAGTACAGCAAAACATCAATTAAAGGACATTACTTTGATTAAAACATAATATATAAATAATATAAACACATAATACGATGCAGCACACAATACACGAACTTAGAATTACGTTATAAGTAAAAGCTATATTTTGAAGAACTTCTAATTGTTATTAAATCTCACCCTTTCGTACGTGGCTTATTATGTTCTCACACAGTGCTGGTATCACTCTGTAGAAACATGTATTTTTTTTTTTTTTACACACA
>NW_013668389.1:110909-125493 GCF_000517525.1 Limulus polyphemus | reverse complement strand
CTCACCCTTCGTACGTGGCTTATTATGTTCTCACACAGTGCTGGTATCACTCTGTAGAAACATGTATTTTTTTTTTTTACACACAAGCTTTTCCGCTATATAACTACCAGTGCTTTTGACACACAGACTGATTATATATAAGTACTTCCTCACCATAACATAAACGATAGAGCCTGAGTATTTCCTTGGTTGTAGCTGAATATACATACTGTAACTGGCAAATAATTAATAATTTCACTACTTGACAAGCGTCTGTAGTCCAACATCTTAACTTATGTTCATTAAATCACTTTCATTTGGTGCTGCTTATAGTATATAGTAGGCCTCCTTCGGCCAGGTTTGACCATGGATGAGCATCCGTCCATCGTTTGATATGGACGGATGTAAGCCTGGGCATTCTGTAGTATATAGTAGGCCTCCTTCGGCCAGGTTTGACCATGGATGAGCATCCGTCCATTGTTTGATATGGACGGATGTAAGCCTGGGCATTCTGATATGGGGGACAGGTTGTTGCCCACGCAACTTGCACTCCTCTCCACCTCGATGACGGGTCTAAAGGAACAACAGTGCTGATATAGTTTGGTGTCAACGTGGTCGCAGGAGCTGCCAGAACGGGGTTGGAATCAACGTCGAACTGCCTTCGGGGCTACCACTCCGGATTTTTCCTCGAGGTTTTCTCCTGAAGCCTTCCATTGTCAGATGCATCCGCAAGGCAGCGGAGGTTTGAAGTCAGGGTTTTCCTTCCCCTAGATGAGCTGCCTTCCATGGCTGTTGAGCCCCATCTGCCCAGATGCAGCAGTTAGTACCGCCATCATGACCGTTGGGTCGTGTTGACCTCATCCGCTCAATCCGCCGGATCTGTTCCGCCGTTGTTGGTTTGAAATCAGGGTTTAGCCAACTCCCCTAGGTGATCAATGAACCATCGAACCCGTTATGGCGCTGGTAACCCGCTTACGCCCTTTCAATTCAGTAAAAACACCTCCGCCACGAGAAGGCAGTGACCGATTGACTGACGGACCGACACTTAGCTCTTATGATTATGATTGTGACGACTTTTATAATTTTGCATGATAATGTACGCTAGTAAAAGGATTATAATTTAAAACATGGAACTTAAATATATTGAAAAAGTTTACATAGACTAAACAGTGGGCTAACTAGTGAGATTCACAGGTGTTTCGATTATCCGCTGTTTCTATTATTATCGATTTTTTGCTTTCCCTGGACCAGCGCGGATAATCGAGGCACTAGTGTATATTAATTTACTTTCACGGCAACAGGTGCATGCTAACGATCATACGATATCAACAACTACTTGATAGAATTGCCTGAATTAACTGCCTAGATTCGAGTTATATTTAGCACAGCCTTGAGCACGAATAGAATAGGAGAAAATAATAGACACCACAATGAAATTTTTAGTCTTCATGGCGACCTGGCGCTCGGGATTTGTCGAGTACTGAGCTAGGATCTAAACAACTCTGATTGAATCCCATCTGACCAAAATAGTTTATTTCATTGTATAAAACTTCTAGAAATGGATGCATCTTAAGAGACAGAGATTATTATCCACGTGTTTTAAATGGCAGTTTAAAGTGACAGAAGTTCCTAGGGGACAGAGGATATGCTTACATCACGCATTTATCAAAATACATGCACGATCTCTATGTTAAATTAATATGAATAAATAAAATAAAAGTACAATTTACAATCACTAGATGCATGTAGTAACTAATTATAAGTGTAAGAGGGAACGAAAAATGTAATTTTCCGACAGAATACTTTATACTTCTTGATTCACTGTAAAATGTAAATAAAAGCACTACTAGATGAATATCTCAAAAATCTCTATTGTGTTTTGTTCACAAAAACTTTGAGCCTGGAGAAAAAATACACAACGACATTTAATAATGATTTAAACTGGAATTCTGTTTAAACAAACAAACAAAAAAATGTCTACAATTAGTATATATATATATATATATATATATGTATACATTCTCGTCATTTCATTGTGTATTTTATCGAGATCGTTTCTATAATTTCTAAATAATATTATACAGAAGAGCCTGGTGGTTAGAACGCTTCATTCGCAATATGAATCCCCGTCGCCGAACATGCTCGACCTGTATGGTTGCCGACTTGGTCAGCCACCAGGGTGTAAGAGTTTTGGCTAACAAAAATACCGACCGACCCTAGACTGGTTGGGATCAAGTTCATAACGAATTAAAAAAATCATACAGAAACAAAATTAAACGATATTAATGCAACTTCAAAAGTTGTTTGTAGCAACAAGAACAGAAAAGAACCAGCTTTCTATCCAGACTCTTATACAGAAATAGATAATGCTGTGGGAAAAAAAAGAAAAGAATCATGACAAAAATCAAACCCCTCAAAATATTAGCTTGGATAAATAGACTATAAGCGAAAAATAACAGGTGGCTGTTTTTTATTTATGTTCCGTTTTCAATAACTAATCCATTAGCTTTTTTTTTAATAAAAATATACAATCTCGTAATAGCATTAATGATTTTACATGTTGATCAATGAAGCGTGGTGAATTCAAATCATTGTATGAGGTTACTTGGGTAACACAATTTAACCACTTATCCTTCCTACCAGGCTTCTTCTATCACGCGATCATGCGTAGCAAATTAAAAAATAAGTAACGTAAAATACAAAACTTCAATAAAAATTTAATTTATCCGTTAATTTCATTAAACCCTCATTTCGATTTTTCCTTAACAATCTTTGAAGAATATGATATCAAAATGTTGATTTACGATATATAAACAGTTTGGTTTGTTATAAAGTGCGCGCAAAGTTACACCAGGGCTATCTGCGCTAATTTAGTAGTGAAAGACTAGAGGGAAGGCAACTAGTCTTCATCACCCACCGCCAACTCTTGGACTTCTCTTTTATCAGCGAATAGTGGGATTGATTGTGACATTATAATGCCTCCACGGCTGAAAGGGCCAGCATATTCGGTGGGATGGGGATTCGAACCCGCTTCTCGCAGATTGCGAGTCAAGCGCCATAACCAGTCACGCCAGGCCGTATATAAACAGAGAGCTAGAAATTTTCAAGTATAATTTTTGTGCTTATGTGTAAATCCATGTTCACAATATGCGGTCTGCACAATGTCACTGCTGGCATCGAAACTCGATTTTTAGCATTATATGTTATCAAGCTAATCACTGAGCCATCGAGGGCTTTAAATAAATACACGTTTAATATTTATGTTAAAAAATAATATATAAAAATATTACTTTAATCATCAGTTTTGAAACAGAACTAAGTGTAGTTCATTCATCGGTGAAAGCTACGTGTAGTTCATTCATCAATGAAAGCTACGTGTAGTTCATTCATCGGTGAAAGCTACGTGTAGTTCATTCATCGATGAAAGCTACGTGTAGTATGATTAAATGCCACTTTTCTTCCATCCTCCAAAACAGAATACACGCAAAACGTTTAGGATTTGAATATAATGTTATGCGAAAAAAAATACCCTCCCTTTCTCACCCCGGTGACTCAGCGATGTGTCTATTACCGATGAAAATCAAGTTTCGATACCACCGGTTGACACAGAACAGATAACATATTATGTAGCTTTGTGCATAAAAAAATGAAGTACAAAATAATTGTGTAATAACTGATAATACGCCGTTTAAGCTTAGGATGAAATATTTAGGAAAAGCTAGTAACTGTTGTTGAACTCTATAAAATGCTTTGTTTTATCTGTAGAAGCAATTGTTTTAAGTATAACTTTGTTTAAAAGTGACTTAGGAAATTATTGTCTCAACAAAGTTTTATGAACCGCTCTGAGTAACGGCGAACACTTCAGTCATAATCCACCTTTACTACTACTTAGTTTGTTTTTGTGTGTGAGTATTTTTTTTTCTTATAGCAAAGCCATATAAGGCTATCTGCTGTGTCCACCGAGGGGAATAGAACCCCTGATTTTAGTATACATCCGAAGACTTACCGCTGTCCCAGCGAGGGACTACTACTACTTAGAAGTTCGATATGAAAAAAAAACAACAACTTCCAACTAATACTGTTCTTTCACATTCCTTTCTTCACCATGAGTAGCTACATTTTAAACCGTGTTTTTAATCACGATTGGCTAATGACTTCAGTTTATTAGGATGAGAACGGCTAACGTAGAAAGAGTTTTAAAGAAGGACAGTCTTCTATAATTGATTATGGAAGATTTGACCTTTTTAATTTTGTATCTGATAGAAATAATCTTCTCTTTGAATTATATTTTTAACCTAAAAGAAAAACAACAGTTTTTATAAGGAAAGTGCTCCTTTTTTGAAGGATTGAAAAGGCGTCTTTTTTATTTTGCTGGAAAGCAATTTTATTTAGTATTTGTAAATTTTGCAATAAATAACTGTAATTATTTTCCACTAGGGCAGAAAATGTACGCATGCGCATTCCTGTCAGAAAATAAAATTGCAATTATTACATGTAATAAATCAGAATTTATTGATGTCTTCTAGACTTGTTAAAGAATGTGTTTTTGTTGTTGATTTTTATCGATGAAAAAAAGATGTCCTTATGAGCTAAATACAAACAAAAACGATAAATAATGATAATAACAATTATATTTTCATATTAAAAATGTAATATATTTATTGTCAGAATTTATGAAAGTTAAATAAAAGTTTAGTAATTCTAAAAGAAAAATACTATATCTGTTAGGACAGTTTTATTATCGGTGAAGGTTCTGGCATGGCTTGATGATTAGGACGATATACTTGCAGAATTCGCGCCACGGGATCGAAACGCGTAGCCGAACATGCTCACTCTTTCAGATGTAGAGACGTTATAATGTGGCGACTATTTCCACTATTCGTTGGTAAAAAATAGGTCACGGTGAGTGATTTTTTACTAGATGCCTGCCATCTAGTTCATCACTTCAAAATTAAAGACGACGAGAGGTGATAGCCCTCGAGGAGCTTTGGGTAAAATTCAACATACAGACGAGTAAATGATCGGTGAAATGAGTATTTGCGTGCGTGTGATTTTTTTTACTTCAAAGCCACGTAATAGGCTATCTGAGATCTGTTCACCGCGCGTAATTGAACCACGTATTTTAGAGGTGGAAGTCCGTAAGTTTACCGCTGACCCACCGAGAGATCAGTGTGATAATATCTGTAAGTGATATTTTTAACGGTATTATACTTTCGCAATATGAATTTCGTTGAACACTTGATATTAAAGTAAAATGACAAGTAAATTATTTCAAAGTCATGAATCAAGTAAAATTACTACTTCAATATATAAAATCGCACAAGTATTTAGATGTTAGTACAAAAAAAAAGATGCGTTATTTCTACCAGAGAAAGAAGTGATATATACGTGTGTGGTCCTCCAGTAGGATAGCGGTACCTCTACGGACTTACAACGCTAAAATCACGTATATACGTGTGTGGTCCCCCGGTAGGACAGCGGTACCTCTACGGACTTACAACGCTAAAATCATGTATATACGTGTGTAGTACCCCGGTAGGACAGCGGTAACTCTAGGAACTTATAATGATAAAATCACTTATACACGTGTGTGTTACCCCGTTAGGGTAGCGGTAACTCTACGGATTTACAACGCTAAAATCAGGGTTTCGACTTCCCTCGGTGGACACAGCAGATTGACCCATATGTTTCTTTATTTCAATTAGTGACTTACAAATGGTAATGTTCCGTTGTATTTTTATAAGAGTATTTGTCTTCAATCTAACTTTTACGTTAATTCTGAAAAACTGGGTTGAATATTAAAGCGTTTTATTGCTTCTCTAATAAAATAATATGAATTTTTAATACTAAAAAGTTTGCTATTTCCAAGAGGTTTAATGTGCAACAGTATCAATTACTAATATTTGTTCTTTCTTGGATAAATAACATCGTGAAAGGAGTACTGAATGAGAGCAGATTTTAGCACCCTTAAATTAAAAGATTAAGATGAAAACAATAAAATGAAACACACAGACAAGTCAAACAAATCTATAGATTGTTAGATAAAAGTATTTTACTACACTGTATGTTTCTGTAGCCTCTATATATAGTACAGATAACTCATGACATAAAGATCAATTCAACATTTATAATCACAGCTTACTATATTGTAAATGCATCCACATTAACAATCTTCCAAACAAAAGATTATGTACAATGGGTGAAATCAGAATTAGGGTAGAATATTATTTTTGTCTTCATTATACATAAACAGACAAAAACAGCAATTTTTTTATATGTTACATGAGAGATGTCCAAATCATGATATACCTTAGATTCTCTTAAAATGTTACTGATTAAGTATTCACTTGTTAATATAAATGTGTTTGTGCTACTCTCAAGTATTCACTTGTTAATACGAATGTGTTTGTGTTACTCTCAAGTATTCACTTGTTAATACGAATGTGTTTGTGTTACTGATCAAGTATTCACTTGTTAATACAAATGTGTTTGTGTTACTCTCAGGTATTCACTTGTTAATACGAATGTGTTTGTGTTACTGATCAAATATTCACTTGTTAATACGAATGTGTTTGTGTTACTGATCAAGTATTCACTTGTTAATACGAATGTGTTTGTGTTACTGATCAAGTATTCACTTGTTAATACGAATGTGTTTGTGACGTTTAGATGAAGCAGTAAATGTTACCCTAGTTCTCTGGTACACATATTATACATCGAAACCTGCATACACTTAACCACAGCTAGTAAGATTCACAGAAGCAACAGAGACAATGCAGTACAAAAAGGTTGGCGAACTTTGAGTTAACTGGATGTTATTGAAAGAATGTTTTCTGCCTTGTCCGTAATACAGAATACACTGTAACTCATGATGAAAGGTGATCCATTTGCCCAAAAGTATTTTCGTTTCGGATACCTGCCTAAAATTACATGAAAATTGATTATTTGACTAGTTTCATCGTAGGTCTGCCTCGAAATTATTAGGCCAGAAAATTTCAGCACATTCTCAAGTTAAGAAAATATATTCTTATTAAATCTAGCGCAATAGCAAATTCTCTATGAAAGAGCTTGGAAAATAACGATAATGTAAACAAATGTGCAAGTTACCTTACTCTCCTCTTGATATTAATGACTTGCAAGTTTTTACAAGAGTATGTTATGTGCCAGAAATGTTCGAAAAATCTATACACAATAAATAATCAGAACTTTAGACTATGTTGTCAAGATCACTTTCCATAAATATTTACTTATAAATCACGTTGCTTGTTTATATTCCAAACACCAGGACATTTCCATTATATTCTTTCTGTTTACTTAACCTAAGTAAAACATGGAAAGTAGCATTTTATGACTGTATTACTAGCGATGTGTCAGAGCATCGAAAGGGCTTCGCCTATTAAGCCCTCAAAATTATTCAAATCATTTTTTTTCCTTCAAAATTAGCCTTGATCCAATTAATATCATAGAATTCTTACCAAACTAACAATTGCTTACATGGGATTCATATTCGATTGAAGAAAAATATATAACTTTAATTTTGAAATATGAAAATAAGTACCGTATTTTTCGGCGTATAAGTCGAATGGGTTAAGTTTCTCATTTTTTCCACCTTCATTCATATAGAAGACGAGGATAGATCAAGTACACTGTGTTATATACTGTACGCCAGCGGAAGAAATATGGTGGAAGATGTGCAGTAATTTGAATATAGCGAAAATTAGCCAAATAAAAAAACGGAAAATACGAAATAAAAAATATATCAAGTTAAAATTATTTTATTACATACATGAAACGAGCAGATCACGTGATGATCTTCACAACTAAAAACTCGTACTCATTTTGTGAAACACTGAGAAATTTTGATGACTAATCCTTAGGTAAGTCGAGATGGTGTATAAGTCGAGGCTTGGGCAAACCGTGAAAAAAAGTATCGCATTATACGTTGAAAAAATACGGTAATCTACACTTGTGTAGTTTAATCACTATATAAGTAGCAGAAATTGAACACTCAGGAAATTTTGTTGTCTACTACGAATTTATTTGTTTAGGAAATATACTTTTATACCACTGCTAACGGTCCTTTTTAGTCACTATAGTTACGCGCTTGTCGGAATTTAGTAAGCTCAGATACAGCATTTAGTAAGCTCAGATACAGCTTTTTCATGATTATTACCACTATTACATAGCTAGACGATATTTCATTTTACTTTTGTGTCTTGTCTTCACCCCGTGAAATGTTTCACAATACGAAATGTTTACCACAAAGAAAAAACAACAATAAACATTCGAACTTGGAAATAATTTGATGAGTATTAGTTATGACCAGGTCCAGGCTGCAGCTCGAAACTCCCACAATCCATCTGCATGGAGGCACAATTTAAATTTTTCTTTCTTTATGTAATTCTCCAGTATGACTTTTATACTCAGTCCTTGGGCATTAAACAACTGAAAAATAGCAAACCATAGACTAAAAATAACTTAAATATAAATTCATTAAGTATATTTTAAATCATTAGTTTCAACCTGACATGAAGCTAAGAGTAAAAACACTTCTTAAACATTTCTATACGATATGCCTGGTAAAAAGTTACTGTAAAAACACTTCTTAAGCATTTCTATACGATATGCCTGGTAAAAAGTTACTGTAAAAACACTTCTTAAGCATTTCTATACGATATGCCTGGTAAGAAAGTTACTGTAAAAACACTTCTTAAACATTTCTATACGATATGCCTGGTAAAAAAGTTACTGTAAAAACACTTCTTAAACATTTCTATATGATATGCCTGGTAAAAAAGTTACTGTAAAAACACTTCTTAAGCATTTCTATACGATATGCCTGGTAAGAAAGTTACTGCGTTGTTTTTTATAATGTGATTAATTCGATGCATTACTTAACCCTTTTATGTAAAGAATCAGTACTTTTTATAAAATAATTTAACACGTCCTTCAGAAGCCAAGGGGTATCTTTACCCTACAATGTATTGCATATTAAAAGTAAGTTAAATCTGGAAACTCCCAAAAATGGTGGGTTTTGGATATATCTTTTCGAAACAATTTCGATACAATTTTTCTTTTCTTAAATGATAAATGGTTAAGTGAAGTACAGCATCCTCAGGTCTCCTTAATAGCAAGTACTAAAGTCTACCCGCTGGGAATAAATTCAGTATATATATATATATATATCAATAAAGCTACGTTCTCAGCATCATTAATTAAGCAATTGCCAAATTTTTATGCCTCTGCTATCACCTTTTTATGTTTAGCTTTCAATTAAGATACGAACGATTTCACCTTCGATTCAGTAGGGAGGGTCGAAGGATCACGATAGTTAACAGTAGGATGAGCAGACAGGGACATTTTGATAGCAGCTACAGGCATAATATTGTACTCGGCTTGTTGCACAAAATGTACCAAGGTGGTTCTAAACGGTTGCTGAATACCTCTGCGTGTCATTTGGCACGTTAAGCTCGTGATGCGCTGTCGAATATCAGTTACATTACCATTTTAAATCACTTTTCGCAGCCCCAACGCTAAAAAAATTCAGTTCAAGGTAAAAACCAGATTTGGTAGTTTTTGTTTTAAACAAAAATGTCCCCCACTGGCTCGTGAGGGGTCTGTTAAAAGTGGCTATATTATGTATATTTTACTCTTGTAAAACTTAAAGGAATTATACATGTAAAACGATTGGAGTAGGTTTTGATGTTGTAAAAGTAATTCTACTTTTATCACTCCCAAGTTATTTATTTTCTTATCTCTGAACAAGAAACTACTATTCCAATCTATCTAATAAACTACAATATAGCTTAATCAGTTTGGCTCTGTACGTTTGTGTACGGGTGTTTGCAATAAAGGACTTATTGAAAACTGGGATTTAGTGAGAATATAGACTTATTTGAGGCTACAGAAAACGTAGTATGCATATCTATTTGCTATCCACGGTTCAGTGATTTGCAGTTTAAATGTAGCTGGAAAATCAAATTTGAGTTAGTGTTATCAGTAACACATAAAATAATCGTTTAACTTTAAACCTCTTGTAGATTTTTATAGGCTTAGCGATTAGGTGAAGTGATATATGAACGAGTAATTAGTGAAAGACAGTCGCAGGTCATAACAGATAGCAACTTATCTTTGAAAGAAACGTCATTAATTTCTATTCGAAGATTAGAAGATAACGTCTCTCACTTTCCTAAGCGCAATTCAAGAAAGTCGTTTCATGTTTTTCTCAACCAAGTATATCTTAAAATGTTGTGTTTGCTATTCATTAAAAATAACGGAAAAAATATTAAAAAAATAGCTCGCACACTTACACTGCATTCAAAATTAAACTTAATAGCAATTGATTAACTCATGTTTTAGGACCTTAGACAGATTGCTGAAATTGGATGAAATTTTGACATTAAGCACATTTTGGAAGGAATATGTATAAGTATTTTCTACAACAACTGATGTAGAAAAAAACTTGACAGAATTAATGAAAAAACTGAGAAATCGCAACATAGTCTTAAAAGATAATTAAATAATAATAAATTAGTGATCTATGAAGAATAAAACTTGAAATGATTTTCTAAACGTATTTAATAGCATCTGCTTATGCTGTTTTTTAAACTTGGTTATTAAATCATTATAGTTCCTTTCCAATTCTCTAATTAATGACATATTTTTTGTGTTTAGACCAACATCATACTTTAAGCCGTCTAGAAAATTTAATTACAGATAGTCGGGATGAAGCCGCTACTTCATGTTTTGTATAATTAACTTAAGTAGAAATTTTATGAAGACATTTCAAAATGTCCTACAACTGTGAATCATAAGGAAATGAATGCAATACAACAAAAACATTAAAATATCGATAATTTTGATTTAGGAAAGAAAACAACGTTGAATAAAGGAAATCTAGACTTTTATAACGTCTTTATGTTTTAAGACATCACATATCTTTACAGATCTTTGACGGTGTTTAAGATTTTTCCTTATTCAGCAACATGACTTTTACTATTTTTTTTAAGATCATTACGTCATTACATAGTGTATATACATTTATAAGTAAGTAAATAGTACTAATACTATATGTTATATCAAAACAAAACCGAGATGTTAATCATGAGACTGACAAAAAGAAAAGAAAGTTGCCCATTAACTCATAACAAAAATATATGTGGTCATAGCAACCAGAGGTATCAGACATGATCCAAACGCAGATGTCGATCTACTCAGCAGCTATGAAGAATCAGTTAAAAGATAGGAGCTGATTGCTTAAACCCACAAGTCTCAATTCTTACTGACTTTCACTGTCTGCAGCCAGTTGTAAGAAGACAGTCACCCCTAATATTTTGACATAAAATGCAATGTTGCAATAATATTGTGGTGGAGATAAGCCACCCTATATTTCTACCTTTATATGACTTCTAATCTCCACCCCTCAGGTGGTTTAAGAGAGAATGTGCCAGTCTGTGTTTACATAATAACAGAGAATGAGAAAATGCCAGTCTGTGTTTGCATAATAACAGAGAATGAGAAAATGCCAGTCTGTGTTAGAATAATAATAGAAAATGAGAACCTGCCAGACTGTGTTAAGATAATAATGAAGAATGAAAACACAGATGTGCCGGTCTGTGTTAAGATAATAATAGAGAATGAGAAAATGCCAGTCTATGTTCAGATGATAATAGAGAATGAGAACGTGCCAGTCTGTGTTAAGATAATAATAGAGAATGAGAACGTGCCGGTCTGTGTTAATATGATAATAGAGAATGAGAACGTGCCACTCTGTGTTAAGATAATAATAGAGACTGAGAACGTGCCAGTCTGTGTTAAGATAATAATAGAGAATGAGAACGTGCCAGTCTGTGTTAAGATAATAATAGAGAATGAGAACGTGCCGGTCTGTGTTAAGATAATAATAGAGAATGAGAAAATGCCAGTCTATGTTAAGATAATAATAGAGAATGAGAACGTGCCAATCTGTGTTAAGATAATAATACAGAATGATAATGTGCCAGTCTGTTGTGACGGATTTATTATTATACATTTATCTTAATATCGATGTTTGTTTAAATTAAATTTATATTTGGAAATGTTCATAACTTATACTGTTAAATATGTATTGCGAAACTCCCGCCTATTCTCTAAAGTTAAGACAAGGTTTTGTTCCTTTATCACTTTTCTCGATCCAGTAATTTTAGGGTAGCAACAAACAACATTCAGACGTCATAAATGATGACCTACTTCGACTGATTCTTAAAAGCTTAATTTTGTTTCTGTCTCAGATAACCCGATGTCTGATAATGCTTATTACATATAGATCTGTTTGTTTCTAGCTGTTGATTATTATTTGTGTCATTACTGGTTTGACATCAACAAATTGTGCTTAGTTTTGTTCGTGACTCAGATTTAATACAGAGTGTTATGAGTTACTATAGTTTCAAAAGGTAAGCTTTATGTGTTAAAATTGATGTGTGATGTTTTCATTATTATACAAAAACTTTTTCCATATGTAATACATTTAGTTTTATGCAATTAGTGTATTTAAGCAACAAATAACAATATTGAAAGTAGATTGTTATCCCGATATAGAACAGGTAGTTCATGTAGTTTTTTTCTTTTCTACATTACACAACTATTGAATACTTAATCATCTTATAGGTAAGTGTTATTATGACGATCATGGTGGGCTTAATAATATTAAAGATACATATCCCAGAACAAGAACTTGAAGTATGAATAGACCATAAGTATACATATCCCAGAACAAGAACTTGAAGTATGAATAGACCATAAGTATACATATCCCAGAACAAGAACTTGAAGTATGAATAGACCATAAGTAATTACCATAATAAGAAATATTTTCAGTCCAAACGACACCTTATACAATATATGAGCTCATTCAGAGACCTCAAGGTATAGCCATCCCTAACTTTGAACTCTTGACAAAGGAAGGAAAAACCATTCAGAAATAACTGACGCCTACACAGTTACTCTTAACGTAAAAAAAAACAAAAAAAAACAGAAAACACAGATTGACTGTTCAACAAGATATCACACCCCTGAATCATGGACTTTCGAATCAGCAGCCAAATAGTTAATAGTTAGCTCCATAATAATAATAATAGTTATTACAGTTGTTCATTGTTTGTGAAAGCCTCGTGGCTCATTATTAGTAAGATTTGTTCTGCAACTTCAAATATATTCGACGGCTTACCTCTCTCCTACGTCACTGTTGTTGGCTTAAACTCTACTCTCTTGCCTGTTGTTAGATAATACAATTTCCCGAGAAGGTCCAGGCTGATCAGGCCCTTTTCTCGTAATTTCAAGTGGAGCCTGATAGAGCTGCCTGGTAATATATAAAGATGACTGGAGGTCTGTCGATTCATCTGGCTAAAATTAAAAAAAGATATACAAAATTAAATATTATAATTTTTATTAGACATGAAGGAGAGAATATTTTTTTTATAATAGAAAAAAATCAATAACTTGGAAAATCTTCATGATACACAAAAGTCACAAACAATAAGTAATGGAAACTAGATGGGGAATTTATTAACAGTACTAAACATTATCGCAGAAAATGTAAAAGAAAAACGTATAAATTGTACAATGCACCAATATTTTGTGCTTTACACAGAACATTATATCTTGTTTTATGCTGCAACATACATCTTACCAATGTGCAATGATAATATATTTTCAAATGTCCTATATTGCTTACGACAATTCAGCCAAGTTGTTTTGTCTAATTTTGACATTTTCAGTTTTCACCTAAGCCCAGAGAGGCAATGAATATCAATACTGAGACTTTGTGCAGGCCGAAGCATGATAGCGAGTGTTCTATCGGCCTCTTTACTGTCAAAATATAGTTCCCCATTTTTGCTATGTACTCGGGGTCATTGTTTTTATTGAAGACGAATTCCTGACTGAAATATTCATGAGCCATGCATTTTCCCAACAGATGACTTAATGAACCAAAATTTGTCCGTGCTTGTGAACAGTCAGGGTGTCATTAATTTTGAGTAGTTTTTGGCATTGATGGCTCAGATGCAATCCAAAGCTTCTGCAGAGTTCCACTATACTGTAGACGTTGTATATTGATTATGATACAGTTCTTCTCTCTGCAGTTGAACAAACTGTCTTGATTGTGTCAATCAATTCGAAATTGGATTTATTTGAAAAAAGCACAAGTATTAGGCCTTTCTTATTCCACTGTTTGTGCTTCCATGATCATATTAACTTTGTGGTTTGGTTCACCTTCTCTCTGGAGCATTTATTCAAACCAATTCTTGCTGAAGGTAATATTCACTTCGTGTAAAATAGTGGTCAAGACCTGCACTCGACCACTGTCTATTTCAGAAATAACATACCGTGAGGTACTTACCATAGGTTTTGGAGAGTTTAGGTTTTCAGTTTCGACTATTTCTGCTGTTAATAATGCCAGTTTCACAAACAACTTTGGAGTCTTTCATACAGCTCATAGTGAAACCTGGAGTTTTGTCTAAATATTTAAAATGTGGTATTCTCTGTTCTCACGCTTGCCGACTAGTATTTCATTCCTGTGAGCCATGACTGGGATTACACTACAGCCACTAAGCATAAGATAACTCTCTAT
>NW_013668389.1:102589-109970 GCF_000517525.1 Limulus polyphemus | reverse complement strand
TGGATAAGTATAATTTCAGATTGCAACACTACAACGTGCATTGTTGTGAACACATCTGTGGATAAAAGAAAACATATTAATAAAAATGTGAGAAATTACTGTACGATGTCTATACAGTAACTTAAAATGTTCCTTGTCGTCATTTAATAGACTAAGTGCGTGTCCAAATTTCTCTAACTTGTCTTAAAAATGAAAAAAAAAATTCTTTGTGTAGATAAAAATAATTAAAAGTTATTTACAATTCATATATTTTAAATCACCTCGAAGTATTCTTTAGTCCGCTAGATATCACGCTTTTTATTAACAGTGTTAGAACAAGTGTAAAGCTTTACAACTAGCTACTACGTTACCTCGAAGCACCAGCCCTAGAATCCATAGTAATATTTTCAAATATCACATGCCGTTGATGTTTTTATGGAAATTTCCACAATGTACATTTACATCGTTGTTATAGAATAGACTGTCTAGAGAGATAACATAAATTGAGAGAGCATATGTGTACATAAATGAGAAAATAATTATTTTTAGCCTCGGCGTAACAGCTCATAGAATGGCTCCGAGTTTTTTTTTCTTCAAGCACAAACTTTTTAGCTCATAGCTCCAACTCTTAACCGATTTGAGATCTAATTACAGCCGCGGCTATTGAGGATTCGCTCTTGTTGTTATTAAATGTTAAGAGGTTCCCATTTAAGAACCAGCAACAAGAACAACAGAAGTTAGAAGTAATCAGGAAATCTTCAAAGGAGTAGGCTTTCATATTCTTAGTTTTCACATCATTGACTCACAAAAATATTGTCACAGTTTAAAAGAAATTAAAAAGCAGTGACGTATTTTTATAATGCTGTATACTTTACACAAACACCACAAAATTTTACATATGAAAACTATTATTTTGGGTCCCAATATTGCTACTTTTTATGTCTGTGATACTTCATTAAATGTTCAAAGATTTGAAAAGAAATATTAATCATCACTTCATCTACCTTTAGTTAACAGGTGCACCATTTTCAACAGTTACTAGCTACATGTTATAATTAACAAAATAGATCTCTTTCCAAAATTATAAATCTATAGAAAAACGTCTTTACCGATAACGTTACGTTTACAAACTAGCAAAATTGTGAAACAGGTCGTTTTGGATTAGATCAATTTAAAACCTATCAAGCACAAACTTGTAAACCTTTTAGTGTTTTGTTTACCTATTTATCTCAAAGTATTGCAGGAATCGCAGAAACCTGAACTAAGATATATCCTATTTCTCGACTTGTTGATCTAAATCATTTCAACTTTGCATTATAAAAGCAAATATTAGTAAATCATTCAAACGCCTAAGAATACCATTAAAAGTGCTAATAACTAAAATTCAAAATATCAAAATGTATTTATCATTCAACCACAAAGTTTAATTATCAAACTTTTAAAAACTTTTATTGAGCAATATTGCGCATATATGTTTGTAGAAAGGTATATGCCATGATAGCAGACAATAAGAATAATAAAATAATTTATTTCACTTCTCTATGATAGTGTGAATGGAAGGTGGTTGACATACATTATTATACAAATTAATAAAAGTAAGTTTCCTCTGAAGTTATTTTCGTTTCTTGCTTCAGCTTCTATATCTCCTTTACACCTTTTGCGTTTTCATTTAATCATGTCTTTTCTTCCTCTCTCTTCTCACATGCCTGACATGGCTTGATGGTTAGTAAACACGGCTCACAATCTGCAGGTCGTTGACTAGAATCCTGTCACAAAATACTCTGGTCTCACTTTAGTCGTGAGGGCGACGGCAATTCCAAGAGTTAACATTGGGCGATGTTGACTAGGTGTCTGTGATGGTTAGTGCAGATAGCGAAATTCGACAAACAAACAATCCCTTCTCCCACAGGTCATCTTTCATTTGTCTAATCAAACATATTTTAATGCATTCTGTGTTTTCATGTTTCATTACATAAATTATACTTTCTTACTGCTGTAATTTTCCATTATTTCCTCCACTTCAGATAATTTCACATTTAATTATTTCCAATAATTTTACGAAGTGCTCAACTCTTTTCATCCTTATTTTCTGTAAATATTTTGGAACTCTTCATTCTTTCCACTTTCTTGCACCATTTTCTATGCTGTTGCTTTTCTATTTTACTTTTATTTTCTTATTTAAAGATATTTTCTATCTTTCAATACAATTCTCTTCGTAATTCACATCTTTTTTTTCGAAGTACTCTATTTTGGATTTGTTTATTTCACTTTCTTAGTATTTTTTTTTCATTTCTTATCTTCCTGTCCAACATTGTTAAATTTACCTTCCTTCTGAATGTTTGGCCTTCTTTTTATACTCAGCAGCTCCCAGCATTGTCTTCTACAGCACTTATTGGATCCCGCTTTCTTCATTTGCCATATATAAATGTTTATTCCATTCCGCAACAGTAATTCAATTCCATACATTTCGACTGGTTCTTTTATCTCTTCATATTTGAAGAAATATACATATATATACATCAATATTGCTCTAAAGATTTCCTCAAATACCCTCTTTACAGATTGGAAGTATGTTGGGTATTTAGCTATTCCTATCCTCACACTATACCATACATCATTTGAGAAACATTAAACATATTTTTTCTTCCTACCTCTTCTTCCACAGATTATGTTTTACATTTCTCCTATCAATTTTTTTTAAAACATTCATTGCACATTTTCTATTTTTAATTTTTCCCAACGTCTTACGTCTTCGTTCTTCTTCTTCCGTTTCCTTGCCCTTTGTCTTCATTAATCCTTTTTCTATTAAGTATCTTCCTATATTTTATTTTCTCTCCGCTGTACTATTTTGCATTGTTGCTTTAATATTGGTTAAGTCATTACTTCTCTTTCCCACTTTCTTTACTCCAACATCTTCTTTCTCTTACCTTCCATACATTAATATCTTGTTTTATCCAATTCCTAAACAATTTTTCTTTCATCCTTGCTTACATCTTTTTTTAACGGTTCTTCTCTTCTTCTTTCTACTTCTTTCAATTTATTTTATATATATAGCTTCACTACTTCTTCTGAAAAAAAATTTTTTTTTCTTTCTTCGTCATGTTTTCTCTTCATTGTTCTCCTTATTGTAAAACGTAGTGGTTTATGAACCCGTTTTCCTTCAAACGTTATTAACTGTCTGTTCGATTATACGTTAACAAGAACATAATATACCACTGTTCCTCCTCTTCCCTCATTAAAGGACACTGCCTTTATGCATCTTTATTCCTAAGGACACAGCCTTTATTCATCTTTCTTCCTTTGGACACTGTCTTTATTCATCTTTCTTCTTAAGGACACTGCTCTTATTCATCTTTCTTCGTACTTCCATTTTCATCTACCTACTTCATTGACTTCTTTGCTTCTATTGTACATACTTTATACTTTAGTTTCCTTCAATTAGCACTTCCCTTAGTCTTTCTTCTTCCTGTCACGTTTCTTCTTCTGCTATCCTTATGCTAAAGTCCCATATTATGAATGACATATAATTTTTTTTTCTTTTTCACCCATGTCTTTTGGGACTAATTTTTCAATTGTTTTGTTTCTTCTTTATTCTAAACTACTGCCAATTTCCATCTTTTATTATCCTTTTCTCCTTTTTTATTTTTGATTTGACTAACCCTTTTGTTTCTTCTGGCCTACCCTTTCTTTCTTATTCTCTATTAAGCGTCCTCATGGGTAGTTCTTCATTTAAACTCTTTGTTTTCATAGAGTGGAAGCTTGAGATTAAAGTTTTTTGTCAGGCGCATGGGCTATCTTCTGAGCTCACTACGAGTAACAAAACCCGGTTTTTACCAGTGTGAATCCTCAGACTTACCGTTGAGTCACTTGTGGGGAGGGCTTAGGCTAAAGATGTTTGAAAATTAAGCTCTGATAATTGTGTATTATTATTTAATGGCTAATTAATATTCTTCTTAATTTCTTACACGTATTATAATTGATTTCAAGTTACCTTGATAAGACAGCAGTCAATCTGAATCCACTTATTTAGATTATACTAAATTATTAGTACTGTCTTCAAACAATTATATTAAAGTAAAACTATCTGAAATGCGTCTTAATTTATTATCAATATCCTAATTCATTTTCCGCTATCTTGCGCTAACTCAGATTTATTTGCTTAGTTTGTGAAATTATATACCATGTTGTCTATGCTAGACTGGCTTGTTCGACATGTTGCTAGGGTGTTAAGCAGTTAGTAGCAGTTTCAGTCGTCACACGTGTATGCTAAAAACGCAATCCCCTCTTATTTACATTGGAAGCGAGGTATAAATTATAAATAATAATAATAATAATAAATAATTAAATAAAGTAAAAAGAAACAAATTAATAAATATTTAAATAAAATATATAGAAAGGTTGCAATAGGTTGCTGCCGACTGGTTGGCCTTTTTTTGTTAAATTCGGCACAAAACATACTCGAAGGCTATCTGCACTAGTTATTCCAAATTTTGAACTGATAGACTAGAGGCAGGTACTTAGTGAACACCACCCAACGCCAACTTGTGAGCTTTTGTAATCAAATAGTAGGTTTTGACTGTCAGTCTTATAACACATACCTCGTCACAAAGTGCAAAGCGCGAATTTTTATTTATTTATTTATTTTGGGGTAACGAGGCACTAATCAGGGATCCTTGTATACATATTCCGGCACACTAATCATTAGGCCGCGCTCGGCCAATTACGATTAGACTCCATAATCTAAGAGAGGAAAACCTGTATTTTAGTTGGTATTTAATCTTAATCAACTCCAGTCATTTGTCTATACCTTTTCTCACCTTTTGCATGGAGTCGTGTCTCCCCCAATCAAATTGCGTTAAAATATTTAACATAAATGCAGAATTATGTATTGCTATTTATCCCTTCTGCAATTTTTCAATTTAGAATTTTATTTCTCCTTTCTTTCCTTATTTTCTTCCCTTCATAGAACCCTTTACTTTTTTTTCCTATCTTTCTTTTGTCTTTTCACTTTGTTGCTTTGCTTCCCTCCTTTATGGATCATTTTTACTTCTCTTATTTCCTTCCTCTTCCTCCTCATTTTTTCTACTGAGTTTCGTCTCTGTCTTGAAACAATTTCCTTTTGTTCTTCATATAATTCAAATTCTTGCCTTCGCAGTATTCGCACTATTTCTTCCTCTCAGATTTTTCTTTTGTTTTATTTGCTGGTGAACATAGCTGGGAAGTCTTCTTCCAAATATATTTGAGCTATTTATAGTTTTGCTTTCTTTTTCTAAATTCGTTTTTTTTCCTTTTCTCGTTCAAACTTCACCACTACACACGCTTCGCATTTTATTCCTTTCAAACCACCTCTGTCGCTTTTCATGTATATTCTATCTTCCCTTCAATCAAATTCTTAGTCAGACTTTTTGTCTTTTTCTCGTCTCCATCTCGTCCCTTGAAACGACATTCGACTTCTGTTCGCCAATTTATTCACTTTCTCTTTTTATAACTTTACATTTATTTCTTCAAAATCCTTAGCTTTCTTTGATTTACCTCTATTTCATCTTTAATTTTTGCTCGTTCCTTTCCAATTTTTGTATTCAATGTTTGAACGTTTTATTAAACCTATTTGTCTCTCTCGCTTATAGTTTTAGCATTATGTTTTTCAATTTATGCTGTTTCCTTTAATACCTTATTTATGATTATTTTTCCCCGAATCTGATTTCTTTCTTTTCATTTAAGTTGATCTTGCTTTGAACGTTTTTTTTTCTTTTAATCCCTCACTTTCATGGAATCCAGGCATCAGGATGTATCTTTCATAATGGAATTGTCCTCCATCGTATATTATCGTAACTTTTGTTTGTTTGTTTTGAATATCGCGCAAAGCTACACGAGGACTATCATCGATAGCCGTCCCTAATTTAGCAGTGTAAGACTAGAGGGAAGGCAGCTAGTCATCACCCCCTTCGCCAACTCTTGGGCTACTCTTTTATCAACGAATAGTGGGATTAATCGTCACTATATAACGTCCCAACGGCTGAAAAGGCGAGCATGTTTGGTGTGACGGGGATTCAAACCCGCGACCCGCAGATAGCCATAACCACCTGGCCATGTCGGGCCCGTAACTTTGATTATTTTCTATATTATTTGTTTTCGTATACTATATATATTATTTTAACGTTTGTTTGAGCTATTTTCTCATAAAAACTATATTATATTTACTTTTTATAGAAGTCGCTAATAACATCTCAGTGTCGTTCCCGTGACAACAGGTTATGAAAGCAGGGAACTTGAATAATTGAATAACTTTCAACTAGTTCATCCATACTTTTAAAATTGTATTTATATAATTTTTTAGAAGACAAGTAAGTATTGAAAATGTCTAATGTTATGAGTTATGGCTTCATGAAAATATTACTAATCAATATTTAATAGATCTATAGCGAGTGTGAAATGACTTTTCTTCTCATGAATAGTGGTTTTGGTACTTCCGCCACCGACAGTGGCTGAAGTTATGTTTTCACTCCTGTGTGTGAATATGTTTGTTTGTGTATTTGTCAACCAGATTTCTCGAAAACGGCCGAATGGATTTGGATGAAAGTTGATATACAATTAGACTATGACTCAACTTAAAAGTGACTAGTTTATGGAGGGTCAATGTCACAGCAAGATCACGAAAATGATAAAAACCCAATCGGTTAACATGTGGACCGATTTCTCACGCAATATATTTGCTCTATAACTCAGTCTAAAGTGATCGGATTTTGATGAAACTTGGTGGCCTTTTTATGCATTTGTCTGTACCTTTTCTCACATCTTTTTCATGGATCCGTGTCTCCATCAATCAAATTCCGTTGATCGATTTTACTTTAATACTTTTAACCCTTTTTGACCGCTAATATTGTAGATTATTATTCCTCATTGTACTGACAAAAATGGTCAGTGTCCAATGATAAAGACGGACACACAGACACATTTTCATATTTTTTTGAGAGCCGAATATGATCAATGATGCGTGGCGGATGTATGCGTTCTACTTCTTCATCAGAATTCGGACCAGGGATGGTCAGGTTCAGCGTTGACTTCTTCCTTTCATTTTCGGCTTTATTGGGTTTTATCCCCTGTACTGGTGTTTAGTTGCACTGTTAAATGGTGAATGTCACACAAAAGAGGGTGTTGATATCACTTAAAGTCACTAGAATAATTTTAATACCCCTATCAGGGGCATGTCCATTCATGTTCAACGTTCGTCATTTACACTGGTATACATTTTGCTTTATTTGGTATACTAAAGTCCTGCATATTATAACCGGCCTGGCATGGCCAGGTGGTTAAGGCACTCGACTCGCAATCTGAGGGTCGCGGGTTCGAATCCCTGTCACACCAAACATGCTCGCCCTTTCAGCCGTTGGGGCGTTATAAT
>NW_013668389.1:81705-101952 GCF_000517525.1 Limulus polyphemus | reverse complement strand
AGTCCCATATACTCCAGTGCTTGTTCATTTTGTAGCATATCTTATATGTATTGACATATAAAACCCTTTTTTAATACACAATTTATACACTACATAAATTATATATTAGGTAATTCTAGTAGTAGGTGGCTCGTTGCTATACTTATAACACATATTTATGGGTGAAAGGTACTTAGGTTCATTTTCATCATGTATGATATAGCTATCCAGTGTACGTAGTAGTTCATTTTTTACATAGGTGTTTGTGGAAATAAGTGTACGATCTGTTTAGAAATCTTTCATAGAGTGGTTGTATGTTGGCATAGTTATATAAGAAGCGGGAACTTGTTAAACGTGGGACTTTGTATGCACTTGTGAGTATTGAGTTTTGTAATTTTTTGTACTTTTGTTTTTATTTTGTTTGGAGCTATGTTGAGTCATGGTACTCTATTACTAGTCGTATGTATTGTTTGTTTACCGTCAGTATGTTGTTGGGCGATGTGCCTGTATTATTTCCACACAGAATTCTAACCTAGTTGACTCATCTCCAGAGTTCATCTATGATTTCACTTATTTCTTTTTGCCAAGTAAATTTTGAATCATAGGTAAAGCCTAGAAATTTTCCTGATGTAGCTGTCTGAAGGGAATGTTACGACAGCGGAAGTCAGGTGACGCTGGGAGCATGCGTGACTGAATTTCTCGAATTATCAGGGAAGTTCGAGTGTGATCGAGAGACGTTTCTTTGTTAGTATCTAAGCCTGACAGAGAAAAGACGGTGATAAATGGATGGTTAATTGAACAATAGTTACAGTGAGTTTCGGGTAATTTACGATTCTGTTTCTAGCTAGTGTGTGTTTTGCACTCGTAGAGAGCGAAATTATCGAGATTGTGAATCGCTGTGATTTATAGTGTGTATTATAAAAGTTGTTAAGTTTAAAGTGACGAAAAACGTACTGACTGTGGAATTACTGTGTACTAAAAGTATGTTTCGAGAAAGAGTAAACTGGTTTAATCAAGAAAGGACTTGTATCGCTGAAGTTCCTCGAAAAGAATTTCTACCGGAAATTAACAAACAAGCAGATACGTAAAAGGGGATTTCGCGAAGATAGAGTTCTGGGTTGTTTATGAGTGCAGTTTTAGTGAAAAAAGGGGTCAAATGATTTTTATTTTTACCTCTTTCAACTTAAGCATTACGATCTCTACAAATTTCCTCTTTTATATTACTTTTTTAACATTACATCTTTACAAGGCTGAATTGTTTATCCTAGCTTGGCAGTTTTTGTACATGTAAAGTATTATTATCGGATATCACTGCTTTTGGTTTTGATTATTATTTTAAAATTAATAAAAAATAAGATTCTGCCCGATGTGGTATTCGAGTCTCAAATACATGGAAAAGTATCAACCCAAATACAGCGTCTTAGATCTTCTAGATCATTCTCTCATTTTAGATTTTACACGCGCTTCTATCACCTTAGCTCATCAAATTTAGTCTAGTAGCTGTGGAGAGCAATTAATATTAACATTATGAAAAAAAATCCATAGATACATTAATATATGTATTACATTTGTCAACCCCTAGTTATATATTATATAGTTATATAATATATACTATTATATAACAGTAAAATTTTGTTTCGTGCCGGCTTCCTTTGTTTATTATATCTTTTGTCTCTACAACAAAGAGAACAACAATATTTCTAACACTTTTTTACCGTTAAATTCCTATAATCTAAACCATATATGAAGTTGATTTTTTTTAAGTTGATGTAAAAGTGCTGAGATTTCTTCAGAAAATAATAATAGTGGCATTTCAGCTCTTGGAATTGCTGTGACAATACCCCAGATATGGCCAAAACTTTGCTTCTTTGAACTTGGCTCGAGTAACTACTGTAATTTTATATGTTATATATATATATAATTTCTTAAGGCGGCATCGTTATATTCATTAAGAAAAGACCCTATTTTATACCTACTCATGACTGATGTTTTTGAATTTTGCGCAAATCTTCTCGAGCACTATCTGCGCCAGTCTTTCCTGATTTGGCCGGCATGGCCAGGTGGTTAGGGAGCTCGACTCGCAATCTGTGGGTCGCGGGTACGAATCCCCGTCCCTCCAAACATACTCGTCCTTTCAGCCGTGGGGGCGTTATAATGTGATGACCAATCCCACTATTCGTTGGTAAAAGAGTAGCCAAGAGTTGGCGGTGGGTGGTGATGACTAGTTGCCTTCCTTCTAGTCTTACACTGCTAAATTATGGCCAGCGCAGATAGCCCTCGTGTAGCTTTGCGCGAAATTTAAAACAAACAAACAAACTTTCCTAATTTTCAAGGAATATGAGATTTCTGTAAAAATGCTACCTTCAAGAGGTAATGTTAACATCATTTACACTAGAATTATTATTTTGTTAATTACAACTAAGCGATACCATCGTGTACTACCAATAAACACATAGAGTGGGTTTAGGTTTAAACTGATGTTAGTGATAAAGTAGTTGTAGAGTTAACTCGACTGAAACAAGAAGAAGAAAGATGAACAGTTTGGTGGGTTGGCCACTTTCTGGTTTAGTATCTTAGGGATGGTTTCTTGTCTTGTATTGGGGCTCGTTGGGTAGAGAAACAAATGAAAGTGAGTGTAAATCATATTTAAAAGTCACTCTTGATTTCTTAGTGTGCATATTTGTATTACGCCTATTAAGTATTTTGGCCATCCCTACCTGTAAAATCTAATGGATAAGATATTTATGAAGGTTATTGGGCTTATTCGATAAAATCTTTTTTTTTTAAATAATTATCCACACACACATGAAGGTATTTTGAAACTCATGTGAAACTGTAAGTGTGAGAAGAAAGGAGTAATGTTCTGTAGATTCAGTACACAAAGGAGTACAAACACACCCTTTGTTTCAATTGGCGCCAAAATCACACTAACACAAAAAGCGGCTCTGATGATAAGCAGAAATTACAGGATGAACACCATTACACTAAAGCAAAGGTTATCGTTGTACGCCCACCTGAACATTTCTGTGTAGCCATGAACGTTGAAAAGCTGTGGTTAGACATAAGGAAAGTATTATTCTTTTTATTTAGACATTCAGAATTTTGAAACGATTTTTACCACCATTGAGACGCAAACTGTAAATAGCTGATGACGATTATGCCACTGTTTGCTTTTTTGGAGCACTTGTCCTATAGAAACGTCGTTTTGAAATATTAACTGTCTTTCAAAATATGTTGAACAAGTGAATTTACGAAGAGCATACAAGAACATATATATGTATTTGTCTTATAGATGGCGAAATACCTTAGACAATTTCATAGGATAGTCTTTGATTATGAAACATTCTAACGTAATGTTATTAATGCCCTTAGATAAGACCGATTTCAACACATGGAGATGTTTGAAATGACAAAAGATATTGACAAAGATATTATTTAATTGAGCAGTATTTACACTATGGGTTTGATAACTGAGAAAAGTCTAGCAATATACATATATTTACAAAAAATAGTTCTGAATTCTCTGTAGATTTATATAGTCCAGATTTGGTCGTGTAATGTAGAGTACAGGCATCTTAATTACACAAGCCATCCAGTCTGAAGTTGTACTTCACAGCAGCATAACTCGCCCGCTAGTGGCTACTACCAAGCGATTGACCAAACAAGTCAATCCATCAGCCTCTAACAGTGTAGTAATATTTCACTGCAATTAAATTATTCGTAGTAGTAATTAAAACATTGAGGTTTCCACAAATCTTCGTAATCTAGCTAAAGCGCTAACGTATCAGATATGAAGTCACTCTTTCACAAAGTGCTGTAGTTATTGCATCAAACTGCAGGAGACAAACTAAGTATGACTGTTTGAAGGAAATCAGTAGAGAAAAGTATACGCTTCTGGCTAAATAAAACAGTGGCCAATATATCATTCAGTCGTTATTCCTATGAAACTTTAGTAAAACCATAATCCTGTATACAAAGTAAATAGGAAGGTAAGTAAAGCAGCAAACAAAATAGTTAAACTTTGGTAGATACTTCATATAACAAAAAAGCGAATCTATTTATTGTTTCATTTAATGTTTCCAGAACGTAACAACGATTTAATGAGATAATGCGTACATTATGTAAATATTACCTTCCCAAAATAAGTTTATATAATAAAAATCACGAGTAAACTACAATATTATCTAGCCAAACACACTTTATAATTTCCCTCTATTCATCTGATTGCTGTAATTATTACAAGAATATAAAATCAACGAATTATTGAAGTTAAAAACTGAAATGTATTTTCCGTGAAAGTAGCTAAACGTTTTGTAGTTTGATTTCTGTTTCATGAGGTTTAATGGTGTCTTATATATATATATATATATCTTTAGTACAACTACAAATGAAAACGCAAAATTAAATGAAAATCACTTAAATAGCTTCCATAGTGAAGTACTTTCATGTTCTATAGTCTCTGGTGTTCTGTAATTTTCCTAAAGGCTATGGATTGCACTTAACTGAAAATGTTTCATGTATATGGAATTCAGGAAACATTTGTATTCTTTAATAACAGTCTCAAAGTTTGTGAAAACTTTTAATACCGAATATTTTAATCCTGCAGATAACCAAAAAGAAATTTGATGAAATGATGCTTATATCGTCTTCCTTCACTTCAAATATTTCTTGTAGTCTTTATCTATACATACGATAAAACAACAATTGGTAGGATATTAAAGAAAACATTCTACATACAAATGGAAACGAACAAGGATAAATAACATTAGTTGCTTAATACTCGATAAGGATTTTCACTTAATCAGCCAAGAATATTCCCTGTTGGATCAGCGGTACATTGACGAACATTCAAAGATAAACTCCGAGGTTCGATTCTCCGGGTAGAAAGATCGCAGATAGCCTATTGTGTAGCGTTATGCTTAACTTCAAACAAACAAACAAAATACTAAGCCCTTTGAAATATATTTTTCTTGAAGCTATTTACAGTACATTTTACTTGATGTTTGTTTTCTTGTAATTAAGCACAAAGCTACACATTTGGCTATTTGTGCTCTGCCAACTATGGGTATCGAAACCCGATTCTAGCGTTGTAAGTCCGCAGACATACCGCTGTGCCACTAGTGTCCTTTACTGAAACAAGCTTTATATCTAAAGAATTATCGGATTAACACTAATAATTTGTCTAAAGAACACTTAACAATGTACCTGGGTGTTGCCCCGACAGCAGAGTCAGTAATAAATCTTGCAGTCTCAAATAAAAACCACAAAATAACATTGCTCATAAGAAGAAACAAAACTATTGTAGACTCAGTATACTTACCATTCCAGTGTTTCTGAACTGGCACACGAATACACTGTTTAATCGAGATAGATAGATATATTCATGAATTTATAGTTTAATCCATACTTACTAAATGTAATCACTCACTTTCTGGTCATACATTGATGGACAAAGGGCTATCGTCTCTAATTTTGATATGGTAGATTAAGGGGTATGTAGGTAGTCAACATCACTCACCGTCAGGTCATTGGCTACTGATCGAATATTAGGACTTAACTGTACCTCTTTATAGCGCACCCAAGACTCCACAGTGCGGAGCGCGTTTTAGCTACAACGGTTCGCGAAACAAGAAAGCACGGATTCATAGATTGTCCACGCTAACCACTAGACCACGAGACAGTAAAAGGAAAAGTCAAGATAACAGAATAGATAATATTATAACATTTCATAGATCTGACAAACCTATAACTTGTAATACGCTTATAAATTGTTCTTGCTCTTTAGAAACTTTTTTTTTTAAAAAATGACTGTTTTGGTATTTACATTAAACTAATAGTAAACTGAAACTACAATGATATGTGTAATTGAAGCTGATTTAAGTTAGCAAAAATTCATGAAGTGGGATAGCTTAAAACGATGCAGATTTGGTATACATATTTTCCCTTATTTGTCACATAGGTTTTGAGGGACTTGTAGCTTCAGACACATGATACCTTCTTGTTGGCTAAAGTTAACAGTCAGATGCCTAATACTAGCATTAGCAAGGCTAAGGATCAGCAACCAAAACACAAAAGCATGTAGTGATACATGACAAAGTCAGAGAAGTAAGAATAAGAAGTGTTTTAAAAGAAAGTTAGGAATTAAGAGTACACAGAAAATCTATAAACCCAGCAGAAGTGGTGATGGTAATCGTAATAATAAGGTGAGTAATGGTAAGAAAAGTCAGAGGAAGTTAGCAATAAGACTTTAAAACAGGAAAATAGTAATTCCAACCCCTCAGATGACTCTACACTTACGCCTAACATAAGCAAGAGAGCATCCCAACAGGAGTGTTTGAAAGAAAGAGTACCTGTAAGATCAATTAAAGTAACTGAAGTACCTGCAAGAAGTCAATTTATTGTTAAAGCTAAAGTAAATGACTTTAAGTATAATGAAGAAGCATTAGTTGAACGTATTGAGATAGAAAAAGTAGGAGTTTATATAGCTGGTTGTATTAGTAAAGTGTCTGAGACAGAAAAAGAGACAACAGTGCCTATAAAAGTATTAAATGTGAATGAAGAGAAAGTAATACTACCTAAGAACATTGTAGTAGGAAAGGCTAGTAGTAGAGAACAATTATCTGTGGTAGGACAGCTTAATGTTAATAATGCTAAGAAACAGGTATGATGAAGTAGGACAGAATGGGATTCTATTTTAGGAAATATAGAAAAGAAACATAAACAGGGTTTGATTACGTAGTTAGAAGAGTATAGAGATATATTTGTATGAGGAAACTACTCTAATGGTTGTACAAATAAAGTTAAACACAAGATCGTGTTCAATGACAGTAAGTCTATAGCACAGAGACCCTATAGCATACCAGAAAAATACAGAGTATAATTGAAGTTATTTGTAAAAGAGATGCTTGAACAAGGAGTAATAGAGGACAGTTGTAGTCTCTATGCATCTCCAGTTGTATGAGTTCCTAAGAAGGACGGGAAATTACGGTTCTGTGTGGATTTTCGGAAAGTGAATGGAGTAACAGTCAAAGACATTTACTCATTATCTAGTATCCAAGAAACATTAGATACGTTAGGTAAGAGTAAGTATTTTTGATCTATGGATTTACATAATGGATATTGGCAGGCAGAGATAAAAAAAGAAGATAAAGCTAAAACTGCTTTGTAATACCATCAGGTAAATATCAGTTTAATAGAATGCTGCTTTTGGCTTATGCAATGCCTTTTCAACATTCCAGAGGTTAATGGATGTTGCATTATCAGGCTTGCAAAATTCAGAATGTTTCTGTTATTTAGCAAGTTTTGAACAACACTTAGAAAGGTTAAAGCATGTGTTGTTGAAGCATGTGTTTGATAGATTATGGAAAGCAGATTTAAAGCTTAAACCAAGTAAATGTTAGTTTCTTAAAAAAGAAGTAGAATACCCAGGTCATTTGGTGACCACAGATGGTGTAAATCCTGACCATAAAAAATTGGAGGTGTGTAAAACTTATCTGGTGTTTTTAGGATTTTATAGAAGGTTTATTCCGCATTTTGCACTGCTGGCAAAGCCTTTAATTGAATTAACTAAGAAATAAATAAAACTTCAGTGGACAGATAAAAGACAGGAAGCATTTGAGAAACTAAGTGAAGATTTATTAAATGCACCGATTCTATGTTATTCAGATTTCAGTAAAGAGTTTATTCTAACAGAGATGCTTCAGATTTAGTTATAGGTGAAGTATTATCACAATTAGATGAAAATGGAAAGGAACATCCTATGGCTTATCAGAGTAGACAGTTAAGAAAAGCTGAAATAAATTATTCAGTTACAGAACAGGAATGCTTAGCTGTATTTCATGGAATTAAAATTTTCCACTGTTATCTGTATGGTAGGAAGTTCACTATTATTACAAATCATGCACTCTAGATTAGCGAGATGGTCATTATTACTACAGGATTTTGATATTGAAACAGTACATAGACCAGGTAAAATTACAGCAGAAACTGCAGAAATCAGACATTTAATAAAGTAAGATAAGTCAGAACTGAAGGTGAAAACGAGTTAGAAGTAATATGGGATTTAGCTCATGTAGTTAGTGAGCAAATGAAAGGTCCAATATTAAATGCCTTATGATTCAAAGTATTACAAAAAGATACATAGTACACATTAGATTAAAATATCTTATGTAAAAGGGTTAAGGATAACAGGTCGTTACAAATAGTTGTATCACATAACTTAAAAACTAAAGTTATGAAAACAAAACATAATAAACGCGCTGTTTGCAGCACACTTAGCTTTTACTAAAACTTACAGTAGGATAAGTAAGACATGGGAAGAGATATTAAAGATTATTGTGACTCGTGCTAGAATGTCAAAAACGGAAAATGAGTCCACATTTTAAGACTGTTCCCTTGCATGTGGAGTCTAACAACACCCTTTCAGCTAGTGGCTATGCATGTATTAGGCCCATTTCCTACGTCATATGCAGGAAACAAATATGTGTTAGTAGTTGTGGACTACTTAACTAGGTTTCCTGAGGCGATATGCTTACCTGATCAGAAAGCAGAAACAACTACCAAGGCTTTCATTAATAACATAATGGCTAAACATAGTATACCACAATATTTACTTACAGATAGAGGTAGTAACTTCATTTCTAAGTTAATGAAGGAAATTTGTGAAATGACAGATTATCACCCAGCTGCTAATGGTTTAGAAGAAAGGTTTAATAGAACTTTGTTAGGCATGATTGCTCAATACTGTAAGAAAGATCAGAAAACTTAGGATGAGCAGATTCCTTTGTTATTATTAGAATATAGATGTACTGAAAATGGGTCTACTCAGGAAAGTTAATTCTTTCTATTGAATGGTAGAGATGGTAGGAGATATTAGCTCCTAGAAAAGCTAATTATGCAGTAGATTATGATTATAAAGTAGAACTACTACAGAGAATGCAGTTAGCATTTGAGTTAGCTGACGAACATTTAACTAAGGCTGCTGAAAGCAGAGAGAAGTAATTAAATAAGAAAGCACAAGTTAGTGATATAAAGTTAGAGAACAAAGTATTGTTATACATCCCAATAGTTAAGAAAGAAAACACTGAAAAGTTAGAAAAGTTATGGAAAGGTCCGTTTAGAGTCCTTAAGCAAACTAGTCCAGTTAATTTTGAGATCCGAGAGATTTATGGAAAAGGTAAACAGTCGGTACATGTTAATAGGTTAAAAAAAGTAAAAGGTTATAAACAAGATAAAAGTGTTCTTGAAGAGATTGATAGCTTAGGTGAGTTTGAGTTGTCTTATGGTTTTGAAGAAGAATTACTAGAACCAGAACCAGATACACTAGAGTTGTAAGATGATGAGAGTGTTGTACTAGGTTGTGAAGTAACAACAACAGAAACTACCCCAAATAGTAGTAGCAATAGTGAAGATAGTGCCCCAGTAACTGATGATAATACCTCTAGTACCCCAGTATCAACATAAACTGATACAGTGACCCATGACTATAACCTTAGATCATGCGGTCCTATACCTCAACAGGAGGTGATTCTTACAACTAAGAGGAAAAAGGAAGATTCGATCCTCAAGTAGTTGTACACAAACCTAAAAGTGATGTAAATACAGTTAATATTGTATATCGTGAAGCCAGTATAATTGATACATTCAATAACATGACAGGATATTTACGAAGTTGTAAATAATCTAAGATGTATGTATATATATATATATATATATAGTTGATATATGTTGCATGTATTGTAACTAAATAGTATAATTAATTTGTATTATTGGTAGCTATATCTATAGGTTGACCGGGAATCATATATTACTGATGGTAAAGATTGGGTATAATGTAAGTAAGTATTGTTCCAGTGGAAAACAAGATAGGTGTAGTTTTTCTTGAAGAAGGATATTATATATTATCTGGAGATAAATGATAATTGTTGAAGACATACTGTTTCCACAGTATGTTCAGTTTTTATTACATTTACAATAAGAGTTAGTAGCTTTCGATAATTCATTTGACGTAAATACTCACGTTAGTTTTGATGTAGAGAATTCTAAAGATAGGACATTACATCACACGAGATATCAGGGAACAGCATTCTTACAGTTAGTAAGAATTTTACAAAAAGGACTAATTGGAAACTATAAAACATTAATTAGACAATATCATGACGAGATAGGTGAGTTATTATTGGAGTTAAAAGATATTAAAGATAGTGTATCTATATCAGACAGAACTCGACAGAAACGAGGTTTAATAGATGGTGGTGGAAGTTTTTTGAAATTCTTATTCAGAACTGCAAAGACCAGTGATTTGCAGGAATTAAATGACAAGATAGAACGACAGAGACAGGTATCTAAGGAAATTATTCATTTAATAGGTGAACAGGCAAATATAATAAATTCATTGAACCAGACAATTGAATTGCATGACCAAGATATTAGAAAAGTATCTAAAGCTTTAGTGAACATTACTAATGCTTTGATACTAACTAGAATCAGACAAACTGAATTACATAAAGCAGGAATTGAAATGTTAGTTTTAACATTAAGAATAACATTCAGAATAATCTACAACAGTTATCTTTTACTATAGGAAGTAGCAGGACAGAGTTAGCTAAGCTATAACAAGCATTGTATGTAGCTGCAGATAGATACTTTCTACCCCTGAATAAGTTAAAAATAGTGTTAGATGAAATAGAAAGGAAATTACCTCCACACTTACAGTTTGTGAACCCTGCTCATAGTGATCAGATTTACATGTATTACACGTGGGCTGACGCAAAGACAGCTGCAATCAAGGATACTTTATGGATGTTTATAGCGATAACCTTATAAGTGGCATATGGTTTGTTTGTTTGTTTGTTATGAATTTTGTGCAAAGCTACACCTGGGATATCTGTGCAAGCCGTCCATAATTTAGCAGTGTGAGACAAGAGGGAAGGCAACAAGTCATCACCACCCACCGCCATCTCTTGGGCTACTCTTTTACCAACGAATATGGGGAATGATCATCACGTTATAACGCCTCACGGCTGAAAGGGCGAGCATGTTTGGTAGAATGGGGATTCGAACCCGCAACCTGCAGATTGTGAGTGGAGCTCCCTAACCACCTGGCCATGCCAGGCCACAACAGATAGAATGTATAGACATTATAGAATCTTTACCAGTAAGATTAAACCATTCATTAGCGTTAACTACAGACAATGACAGAAGAAGATATGTTAAGATGTATAGAATGACCTATCAGAATGTGTGATTCTAATTTAGGAAATTATTCAGTACCTATTGAAACTTGTAATTATGTAATATTTGCAGGAATTAAGAATATAATAACTGATTTATATGAGAAAAGAATATTTGTTCTTAAACCATTCTCTTTTTATAAGACCAGGGCTTCAGGAACTTGGCTATTTAATATTAAGGATAAGCTCACTTTATCAATAGTATGTTCAAAATCGAGTGTACATCAATTTGACTACCATACTAGAGTAGTTAAATTAATAGATAGTGGTTATCTGAGATTATCGAGAAAATGTTCAGTTCATGGTCAAGGTATTACCCTGCTCTCTAGTTTTAGAAGTGAAACTAAATATGTAGGAGCCCAATTAAGTATGAATATCGCAGAATTACAGGATCTGTTAACTAAAAAGAATCACAATTAGTTCGGAGTATAAGTAGAAGCACACATTAAGGAATTAACAAATATATTAGAAGAAACTAGACACCTACCTCCTAGAAATTCAGGATTAAGTATTAAAAAAATCAACAGCATGTAGATAGTTTACAAACTACATCTGATAGACAGAGATTAGATAAATGGAAATTGTCTAATTCAGTGTTGGTAGCTTTATGTTTAGTAGTTGTATTGGTAAGCATAACGTTATACATTAAATGAGACAAATTAGCTTTGATAAAGCTACTGAAATTAGATGGGCTGTGTAGATCTAAACGAAATAAGAGAACAAAGCCAGACTGTGAAAGATTGTCTTATTCAGAGGTATGAAGTATTTGAACTGAATGATTAGTCACCATTCAATCAGGACATAGACTATTTGTATAGTTGATCACAAAACTGAATTGGTCTAACCAATTGATGAGGTTGTCTGTTAAGTCAAAATAATAGATAAAATTGACAGGCAAAATTAATATGTATAGTAAAAGTTTGAGAAACAATGTATTTAGCAGTCGATGACAACAACTGAGAAATGATACTGATAACACAGCAACAGTGTGACTGAAGTAAAGTGAAGTGCATGACAAAACAGAGACAGAATGCATGTACAAAACCAATGAAACAAAATTGTGTGTGATAATGTGACAATGTTGAAAGAAACTAATTAGTAACTATATATTGTAATTACAGGATGGAAAGAATGAAGTCAGCTGTAGTTGAGATTGAATGTTTTAGACTAGATATAACATATATTATCAAAGAACTAACAGTGAAGGACTCTTACATGGGATTGATGGACACATATTGTTTTTGTACCCCATACCAAGAGGGTATACTGAACGAAGAGGACCATCAACTGGCTAACTGGCACATAACCTATGTCCACGGACTCAGATGGTCAGATAGAGAGCAAACTTAGCGAGACTTAATATACCTATGTCAAAACGTATGATGATGTGATATACCAAGATTTATATAAAGAGGAAGGAGAAAGTATGAATATTAATGGATTGGATCAGTGTCCCTTGTATTAACTTGCAAGACTATGATGGCTGTCCCCTATACAGACAATTGGATTTTCCAGGTTCAAATAGTGTCTCTTGTGCATATCATTGATATTCCCAGGAACACTGTGCCACTTAGAAGGGCTATGCATTGTACAAATGAGACAGAATTTTGAAGAAAGGAAAAGGACAATAAACATGTGAATTATTTTTATATATGTGTGTTATATTAATCAATTAAGATATCATATTTTGGAATATATTATGTGAGTATAATTTTCATAATCTAATGGCATAATATGTTAGTCAGTGTTACACATCATATCTTGTTAGAATATCATGAATATATTAATCTAGTGTTATTCCTGTGGTTTATAGTAGTTGGTTATATTGATTTAGAAAGGAAATGTTATTATAAACATTGATTTACAAGGAGAGAGATAGAAACAGTTAGGTTGTTTGGTGGAAATTTTTATGAGATAAAATTTCTTAAGGAGGAAGGGATGAAGCATTTGGATGTTTTGAAGGAATTTTACAATTGCTTCAGCCTTTTATGTTTAAGAAAGGAACTGAAAAAATAAAGTTTCTGAGTGTGGTGCATATATGTGAAGAAATGGCGTAAGTAAAGGACGCCTATGCTACAAAATTGGGTCAAGAACTAGGTGAAGTACAGTTAGCTGGCTAGTTAGTAGGTAGTATTGAAAATCACGAGTTAAGAGGTATAAAAATGAAGCTACAGTGAGGACGTTGAGAAAAACGTTAGTCACGAGTTTGACAGTGATAAGTTACAAACTCTGAGATAGTAGCACAGTAAAAGCTACTAAAAAGTTTATGATAGTATCTCAAATCAGTACTTTGATTTGAGATCTGTTACTCGAGACCTGTGTAGTAGTAGTAGAAGTAAAAAGGCAACTGGAGCACTCATAATCACAGTAATCAATTGCTTGAGAGTTTTAGTTCTTGTTTTGGATTAGCCCGGGAAATTGCAATGACTGACCAATAAAGTGTTAGGACTACTTACAGATAGTTAGGAATACTACTTGAAGAGTCAAAAGAATACAAAGAAGAATATAGCATAAAAACTCGTGTCTGGAGCTAAAAATCAGAAGACCTGTGTGAAAAAGGAGTAAAAAAATATCTCCAGAAAGAAAAATACTTCCAGAGAAAAAAGTGAAGAAGTTAATAGTCAACAATAATATAAAGATTTCCAATCTCCAGAGGTATATCAGTTCGACCTTGTTGTAAGTATAGAATTCCCATCTCTCTTGTTCGATTAATGTAGTTTACTAATGGAAGTTAATAGAGAGAAATATTCTATATGTATTGTTTAATAGTGTTTAACTGAAAATTAGAATTGGAAGATACTAACGGTTTAGTAAATGTTTAACTATTGATGTTAAAAGTATATACTATGTGGAAAGACCTAATAAATGTTGGTGCATTTTGTTCAATGTCAGTCTTGGAATCTTTTTATTTATTCTAATTGTAAATTACCTCGTGTTAGTGACTTGTGAGCTACACTCACAAATGCAATCCTTAACTAAATCAATTTAGTGTAATCTGCAGTATGGTGGAAGCTCCAACAACTAGCCCTAAGGGAACTGCCCATTACCTTTGCCACTGAATAAGACCTTAGTGTTTTAAGGACAGAGTATCTAATTTTATATTTTGATTGATAGTCATATAATTGTATATTTAGTTATGGGAATTATTAAAGAACTTGTCCTATGGACAGAAATCATGGCCTAGTTATTCATGCGAGTAAATATGTTAGTCAGAATTCTATAGAGTACTAAGAGAATATTAAATATGTTCCAAGAGACAGGTTGATAAATTTTTTACCATAACTTTTGATAATGTAGCTCAATAAACCGATTGTTTTTGGTAGAACAATTAATTTTGTACACACATTGAAGATAAATTACCTTTCATTGTTGTTGCATTATTAGTAAATATTCAACAGCATATATGAAACCTCATTTTTGGGATTTACAGGTAAACGAAATAAATAATATAATAGGAAATATATTTTCTGTTAAAAATCAAAGAGTTTAATAAACTACACTTCAAGGAAAAAAACTCAAAGAGACTGATCTGCTGCTTAATTTATTAATCACTGGTTATTAGAATGTGCAATTTCTTTCTAAGGAACTGCAGCAATACAAAACATAAACTATCTTTAATAGCTGACTGAATATTTCTAGTTGAATAAATTCGTATAATGCACTATAAACTTGATATTGTTTTTTTTTTGTTCGTTTGTTTTCGGATATTCAAGCAAAGTTACCTGAGAGCTATCTGCATTAGCTGTACATAATTTTTAACATATAGACTGAAGAAAAGGCAGAGAGTCAGCAAAATCCACAATCAGCTCTTGGACTATTATTTTATCACTGAATAGTGAGATTTCACTGTCATCCTTTTAAAGTACTCATAGTCCCGAGAGCAGCTTATTTTTGACGATAATGGGACGCGAAAATTGAATCCGCAGATACATAGTCTGGCACGTTAACAGCTGGGTCACGCTCGTCCCGATTTGGAGTATATTTTAAAAGTATTTATTATTAGTGTAAAATCAACCCACTAGTATTAAAACTGCTTCATATTTGAAAATATGTTTGGATAGGAATATTTGATTTCCTATCACATAACGTGATGTTCCTAACGTTTGCCTATATAAGCCAACAGTTTCCTTTTGCTTCTAGTAAAGCATGACAGAGAGTGAACAATAAGAGATGCTGTTGCTATGTTAAATAGCAATGTGTTGAGTATTAACTCTACTAAAACTTTGATATGTTAAAATTCAGCACCAGTTAATTCTTATTTTATACCCTACATTTCATTCTTACCCTGCGGTTTGAGGTTATCAAGACGCTAAATTAGCTTATTCTCGTTCGCTTCATTTTCAGTTGTAGATGCTTAACAAATATCTACTATTTTAAAATGTCTGAATGAATGTGAGTTAGCTGAAGTATCTGAAGAAAGGCTTCTGCCCGAAGCGTATTGTATCAAAATAAAATAAAACAATAATTAACTTGTGATGAATTTTTTACCAAAGTAAAGTTTTATTATATTGAAATTAGCAGTCTCGTGCTCTATCTCCGGTGAACGAGAAATGGTGTATTGTTTTCTGTTTGTTATGTTATAGCTTAAACATAACAGACAAAAACAGTTTAGAATTTTCTTAAATGTTTCACTTAATTGTTTTTAAAGTTATTAGCATTTATATTCATGCTAAGTATTGATATAATGCATGTGATTTGGTTGCTTCACAATCCATCTTAAGTTGAGAAATGGAAGAACATTAACAAACTGAGCAAATTCACCCTCAATTGCACTATACAGTTAGCCATAGTTTTCGTATTAAAATTTGGATGCTGCATCTCAAAAAGTTCTATATACTATGTTTTCAAAACGTCATTTATGTTTTGAGATTTATGAAAGAGAATCTACAATTTTAGTACATATTGTATTCTGCCAGTATAGCAACGCTTCGCTTAATTTGCTGCTACTCTTATCACTCTTGTGAGGAGTATTTAACATATATAACTGTAATTTAACATTAATATACATGCTTTTTTGCAACAAAGCTTCTATAGAATATGAAGCGTATACGCAAAAACTTCAAGCTTCAGATGTTATATTTCAGCACAGAAATAATTTTACATATATACAATTAAAAAGTGTACAGCGCTAAAATAATTGCACAATAAATAATCTATGAAAATAGGAACCAGTCCTAAAATTACTCTACATGTTTCGATGTTCGTACCTCACCATCTTCAGGAGTAACAGTTGAAGTTTGTTCAAGACTTATAAACTACACAATCATTTAGTTTTTTAACGCCATGTAGATTTACAACGCCCAGAGTTTATAAAACATATGTCCAGTACTTTATTTCTTCTGAACAAACTTCTTCAGCACAATATCTCTGTTTTTCAATCTCTATTGTTCCTTTAATAGTTGATAGAAATTTCAACTGAACTTGATTTATCAATTTAACGTTACTCCAGTCTATAACAATAGGTGTGGCTTTCACATATTCCGCTAAAGCCGACTCATTTATGTTCGTTGTTCCTAAGTTCAAAATGTTTGCAATGTAACATTCTATCCGCGTTGTAAACTAAATAAATTTTCACGGGTATAAAAAATAGAATAGAAGAAATTGATAAATGTGGAATTTACAAATTTCTTGTTTCTGTGGTCGAATTTACAGGGAATTTTGTAACACTATTTTGAGTGTGTAACAGTTGGTTAATGTTATCATGTTTCCCTTTGTAGAAATAAACCATCATCATAATAAAACAACTTTTAATTAACTCATTTGAAGAGTATTGGTATGTCGTGCATACCTCTAAAAATATGAACTTAAGATAATAAATCTATATCCAATATCTAGGTTCGAGACAATAAGTTCATATATTTTATTGAACTTGTAAGCATCAAAAACAATGCATGATGATTTAAAATCCGTCGTTCGCCACGCTTTTTGAATTATTTCTTCGGTCAACACTTACATGAGCTCAAAAAAGATTAAGCTTTCTCTACTCTCACGAACATCTGTCATCATCATCATCGTGAGTTATCATCATCGTCCAATTCTTCTATATTAATACATTCACTTGCACACTTGTATCCTAGTGTTGTGACAGAAGAAAGTGTTGGCCATGGCTTAGGGATTTCAAGCTAAACATAGGTCTGATAATACAATCTTTTGGTATGGTGTTTTCGATCATCAGTTATTGGGGGCATTACTTCAGAAAATAGTGCTCTCTTGAATACGATGATACTTGCCATATCTGCCTTGGCCACCTCATCAGGAAGACGTCTTGCCCAAATCTGGTTGATTACTTTATTACTTTACTTACGTCAGGTATTGCATTAATCTACTCAAGCATAATACAAGTAACATAAAATTGCCAATTTTAGATAAATGCATATTATGTATACACGATTAGATAGAACCACGATCCTTCCAATATGAGCTCAAATGCTTAACTTCACATATTATTATTTTGCTTTGATAGATTACTGAATGCCTACAATGTTAGACACGCTATTTACCTTGTACTTATCTTATAATTGTAAAAGAGGTTCTAGTATTTTCAGTTCTATTTGACAATCATTTTGGAAAAATAACTTCGATCCTTCACAGATGATTTCGAATGCTTATCCCTACCATCATGTCTAAAATATCAGAAGATAGTTTTATATTTCTATCTTGAATAGATCTGAAGTAATAACGATTTGTGTTATGTTTAGCAGCCATCATGTTTTCTGTCAGAATTTTTAGAATCAGCAGATCCAAATTGTATAAAAGCCACCATATCCTACATTATAATAAAGCGCCTTAGCAGCCATTTCACACGACATTTTTCCATATATTGAATGATAATATAAATAAAGCAAGCAGTAAGCTGAGCACATGTAAAGCCAAAACAGTAAGTCATCAATTATTTATTTATAAATAAGAATAATATTGGTTTCATTACGTTTATCTCGTACAAATGAATAAAGATAAAAGTTTTACCTAATGGTAATGATTTCTTTTTACAATAAATGCAACAAATGAAATTATTTATTGAATAATAGGACATGACTTACACGTCTTATCACATTCTCAGAAAAATAATTCACCAACAAATATCTTCTCGTGTTCCAAAAGCACAGAGAATTCATTGCTGTTAAATTAGTGTACGTCATTATAGTCACTGAAATGGTTCATCAACTATTTGCAGGAACAGTAGAAACAAGTGATTTTTTTTTCAGTTGTCTATGAAAGAAGGTTTCTGCTTGTATTTTTGGGTATTATTTCAAGAATAAAGTTTAAAACCTTAGTTTTTGGGAGTGTAGCTTTTTTTATGAGATCATGTAGATACAGAACTGAAGTAAAAGATGCGTAACTTAAGAAAGAATCTGTATCTCAAATGATATTAAGTGTAGCACATTACAGAAACTGAACAAAATCTACTTACATAACAAGTAAATTGGATAAGAAACATTCCTATATAACACTAAATGTTCGTTAAGTAGCTTCACGTGACAGGTTTTTAACTATGTAACATTGCTAAGACAATAAAGGACAATAAGTTACAATTCGTTTTAAGTGGATTTATATGTACATTATGTATTGCACAGGCTCAAGCTACCGAAATAAAGCGAATATACAGTATTTATTCTTTCACATCTGGTTTCCTGAAAACACTTTCCTTGTAGACATTATTCCCATCTGTCACACTTGTTTCTACTGGGGTTCCCCAGTAGGTCAACGGTAAGTCTCGGGAATTACATCACTAAAATACCCGTGATTCATTTCCCCTCAATGGACATAGCGCAGATAATCCATCGTGTAGTTTTGCGTTAAATGCTCACAGTTCTTTTGGGTGCAGTTAAGGTTTCAATACTGGTTTCGTATATCAAACGAAATTACTTTAAGTTTTACAAAGATGAGCAGCACGTTGGCTTATTTTGATTTAGGCACTTGAATTTTATTTATCTGGCTTCGTACAATGCTTGTATAAGATTACTCATTTCGCTTGTTCATCTGTTGTAAAATACAATGGGCTACCTATGGTCTGCCTACCGCCGGGATCGAACCCTAATGTTTTAGCGTTATAACCTATAAATTCTATCACTGTGCCGTTGTGGGTATGATTCCTCGTCCAACTTCTAGTTTTATAATGATACTTTTATGCGTGATTAATACACTTGCATAGTGAATATGCGTCGATAATTATCATACATTCAATATGCTTGATACGATACAAGTTAATTTAAGTATATCTCAAACAATTCTATCTCAGAAAAAAAAACA
This sequence comes from Limulus polyphemus, assembly GCF_000517525.1. Classification (NCBI taxonomy): domain Eukaryota; kingdom Metazoa; phylum Arthropoda; class Merostomata; order Xiphosura; family Limulidae; genus Limulus; species Limulus polyphemus. The sequence goes on along the minus strand of NW_013668389.1, from coordinate 82,492 downwards.
AAAAACATTACAAATATGTATAGTCAACTTCAAAAGCGGAAAGTAATAATGAACATTATATATTAACACAGTGTATTAACACAATAAAGTTCTGTGAATTCCCTTTTTTTGTTTTTTGCAGTGGGTATTAATAATAAAGCTGCACATCCTGTTGAGAGGCGATATTTTTCGCTGATGTTTCTTGATATTTAATGATATATTTTACATTTGGAAATTAGAATATTTTTATTGAATTTCACTCAAAGCTACTCTAGAGCTATCTACGTTAGCTTTCCCCAATTTTGAACTGATAGACTAGAATGAAGGCAGCTAGTCAACACCACCCACCGTCAAATCTTTGGCTACTCTAATCAAATAGTTGGATTGAACGTCACATCATAATTCCTCCATTGCTGAAAAGGCGACGATGTTCGGTGACGGGATTCGAACCCTTCAGCAGATTGCAAGTCGAGTGCCCTAACCACTAGTTCATGTTTGGTCCTTAAAATTATATACTTCAAATGAAATAATAATTATAGTGTAGTTTAAAGATTGTTCACGTCATACTTATAAACTATTATAATAATGCGACTGAACTCAATCTCCACATAGTTTCCATTTAAAATAATTTCTATCTATATTTGTTTACGCAAGCTGAGTGAAATGGAATAACCTTTGCACTATATAGGAATTTAACCACACTATAATTACACAAGCTGAGCGAAATGGAATAACCTTTGCACTATATAGGAATTTAACCACACTATAATTACACAAGCTGAGCGAAATGGAATAACCTTTGCACTAT
>NW_013668389.1:75447-81050 GCF_000517525.1 Limulus polyphemus | reverse complement strand
TTTACAAAGAATTAGTTGTTTTTATTATTAGATGTGCCTAGTGTTGCTGGTTGAAAACATTTCGAAGTTTACAAAGAATTAGTTGTTTTTATTATTAGATGTGCCTAGTGTTGCTGGTTGAAAACATTTCGAAGTTTACAAAGAATTAGTTGTTTGTTTCATTTAGATGTGCCTAGTGTTGCTGGTTGAAAATATTTCGAAGTTTACAAAGAATTAGTTGTTTTTATTATTAGATGTGCCTAGTGTTGCTGGTTGAAAACATTTCGAAGTTTACAAAGAATTAGTTGTTTTTATTATTCCTACGCTTTTCCATTGCTTGAAAGAAGGTTTACTAATCCAGTTGGTATCTACTGTGCACAAAAGGTGGATTTGACAAGTGTAAGCTTTATTTATGTCATTTTGATGTAATGGATTCTAATATAAAAAGTACGGATAGAAAAAGGCACTCTGAGCTCTTAATAAGGAAATCAGACACTAAGAACATATTTTCTAATTTTAAATGCATTATAAAGGGTGACGAGTATAGAAGTGAAAACAATACATCTGTTGTTCGAAAGACTGAAAATAGATAGGAAAACAATACATCTGTTGTTCGAAAGACTGAAAATAGATAGGAAAACAATACATCTGTTGTTCGAAAGACTGAAAATAGAAGTGAAAACAATACATCTGTTGTTCGAAAGACTGAAAATAGATAGGAAAACAATACATCTGTTGTTCGAAAGACTGAAAATAGATAGGAAACAATACATCTGTTGTTCGAAAGACTGAAAATAGATAGGAAAAGAATACATCTGACATGCTTTCCTATAAGTCTATTTCTTTATCTATACTATTTGATTTAATTCTGTGCTGTGTGTTAATATGTACAATATCGAAACTAAAACACCGTTGCTGTCTAAATTAGGAAAAAGCACAGTCTTGGAAACGAGAAATACTTTGAATCGCTAATTATAAAGATAATCGAAAACATTATTACTACTGAATCTTGAATTAATATTTGGATTTGGATTTACAACAGGCCGAATAAGGTTATCTGTCTCTTCCCTAATTTTGAACTATTTACCAGAGAAAATGCAGTCAGTCAACAGAACCCTAAGATTCACCATCTAAATTAAGGGATTAACTGTTACACTTATAACTCATCCACCACTTTTATTGCAGAGAATAGTTTGTGGTATCGTACGGATTCGAACCAGACTCATCATCCCCTAAATCTAGAGGTATACCTCGGAGCTAACCCACGACATTAGATAAAAACGAATGTGCTACGTTTAATAAAGTTACGAACGTTTAATTCAAACTTTTAATAGGATGGCGGTGATTATGTGGCATTGTTTCACGGTAATTATGGTATAGTATTTTACTCACTTTTCCATCCTCATTAACATTATTTTTTAATTATTTAATTCAAATAATAAACAAAGCTCACATAAAAAGAATAGTACAATATCTAACATTCATATGTTTGTATTTCTAAAGTGCTATTACATAGTACACCTTTGCAAGATCATCTGAAATGTGGTAAACAACTGGAAAAATATGAATCATTAACACAGCCTATATGAAGCAAAGTGTATTTCTCGCAACAGCAGGATGAACAGTTTTAATAGTAGTCTCTAGCTGCTTGCGGTATCGTTTGTTGTAGGATGAACAGTTTTAATAGTGGTCTGTAGCTGCTCGTGGTATCATCATAGCAGGATGAACAGTTTTAATAGTGGCCTGTAGCTGCTTGTGGTATCGTTATAGCAGGATGAACAGTTTTAAAAGTGGTCTATAGCTGCTCGCAGTATCGTTATAGCAGGATGAACAGTTTTAATAGTGGTCTATAGCTGCTTGCGGTATCGTTTGTTGTAGGATTAACAGTTTTAATAGTGGTCTAAAGTTGCTCGTGGTGTCGTTATAGCAGGATGAACAGTTTTAATAGTGGTCTCTAGCTGCTTGCGGTATCGTTTGTTGTAGGATTAACAGTTTTAATAGTGGTCTGTAGCTGCTTGCGGTATCGTTTGTTGTAGAATGAACAGTTTCAATAGTGGTCTAAAGTTGCTCGTGGTATCGTTATAGCAGGATGAACAGTTTTAATAGTAGTCTAAAGTTGCTCGTGGTATCGTTATAGCAGGATGAACAGTTTTAATAGTGGTCTATAGCTGCTTGCGGTATCGTTTGTTGTAGGATGAACAGTTTTAATAGTGGTCTGTAGCTGCTTGCGGTATCGTTTGTTGTAGGATGAACAGTTTTAATAGTGGTCTAAAGTTGCTCGTGGTATCGTTATAGCAGGATGAACAGTTTTAATAGTGGTCTGTAGCTGCTTGCGGTATCGTTTGCTGTAGGATGAACAGTTTTAATAGTGGTCTATAGCTGCTTGCGGTATCGTTATAGCAGGATGAACAGTTTTAAGAGTGGTATGTAGGCGCTTGGGGTATCGTTATAGCAGGATGAACAGTTTTAATAGTGGTCTGTAGCTGCTTGCGGTATCGTTGTAGCAAGATGAACAGTTTTAAGAGTGGTATGTAGGCGCTTGGGGTATCGTTATAGCAGGATGAACAGTTTTAATAGTGGTCTGTAGCTACTTGCGGTATCGTTTGTTGTAGAATGAACAGTTTTAATAGTGGTCTGTATCTGCTTGCGGTATGGTTCGTTGTAGGATGAGCAGTTTTAATAGTGGTCTGTAGCTGCTTGCAGTATCGTTTGTTGTAGGATGAACAATTTTAATAGTGGTCTATAGCTGCTGGTGGTATCATCATAGCAGGATGAACAGTTTTGATAGTGGTCTGTAGCTGCTTGCGGTATCGTTTGTTGTAGGATGGACAGTTTTAATAGTGGTCTATAGCTGCTTGCGGTATCGTTTGCTGTAGGATGAACAGTTTTAATAGTGGTCTATAGGTGCTGGTGGTATCATCATAGCAGGATGAACAGTTTTGATAGTGGTCTGTAGCTGCTTGCGGTATCGTTTGCTGTAGGATGAACAGTTTTAATAGTGGTCTATAGCTGCTTGCGGTATTGTTATAGCAGGATGAACAGTTTTAAGAGTGGTATGTAGGCGCTTGGGGTATTGTTATAGCAGGATGAACAGTTTTAATAGTGGTCTGTATCTGCTTGCGGTATGGTTTGTTGTAGGATGAACAGTATTAAAAGTTGTCAGTAGCTGCTCGTGGTATCGTTATAACAGAACGAACAGTTTTAAAAGTGGTCTATAGCTGCTCGTGGTATCTTTATAAATAAATAAATGTCTGTGATTTATAATTACGTAGTACTTTTCTACAACGTGTTGTAATACTGAATAGTGTCATGTATTAAATACATTTATGGAATATATTAAGTTTATTTGCATCAGGATTATCAATAAACATTAATAGATCATATATATATATATATATGGGTATTTAGCCAAATAGTATTTAAATTACAATCTAGATAAATTTTCTGATATTTTCATAAAAGTATTTTAGCTCTACTGTCGTTTCCATGGAAATTATAATAGTAATGCAGTACACGTGTTATACTATAGCAATTAAGAAAACTTGGTAAAAATTATTAATGATATATATATTACTTAAATGTTAGTATAGTATCTGTCAATACCTATTCGTAGAATCGTTTGTACAATCTTTGAAATTGTTTTATTTGTGAAATTGCTTAAAATTTGAAAGACGAAATAGATATGTTCTGTGTCTGAATGGACAAAAGTCTGCATAGAAGATTAAGTTTTCCTCAAGTAACATTTTCCTAGGATATAATATTTTTTGCCATGACTTTTACATTTCTCCAGCAAAAGGAGATCGTGTGTCCTATCTGTGAACAAAGTTTATTACAATGACACTGATACTCGCATAACCACCTCCAGTTTAAAAGTCAAACTAAATAATTAATTTTCTCAGAAGCTAGGCAATGAATTAGGGTTAGCAGCCTCTATCTTCACGAACTACAAGTATATTTATTAAAACACTTTCAAAGCAAACCTATAAGTATCATTTTAGATCAGTATGAGGTGAGGAAAAGAATGGTCCTATACCAAAATTGAATAAAAAGTTTATTAGATTATGTTCAAAGGTTCTATATATTTATACAACCTCTAATAAAATTAGAAATACAGTGACTTTTTTTCTTCAATTAAAATACCGAAAAGTGTTGAAAACAGCTCTACGAGCTTCGAGAATCGTGTAGTTTTTCTTTGTAAGTAGAAATGTTAAATGTTATTGTTGTGCGAGTCACTTTTCTGCTTGTAATCTACTTAGCTGTATACCTACATACTTACAGAAAATAAAGTGAAATTCGATATATCATTGATGTGTTGATAATACAACACATTAAAACTTTTACGATAACAGTTTATACTTTCAGATAAGCATAGCTTCCTAACTGTAAAAGCATCACCTTAAAACTACTTTTTTTATCTTAAATTTACCAATAAATATAAAGATTAAAATATGAATTAATATTTAAATAATTAGATCAATTACAGCCATCCATTTTCCTTTGTATTTTCTTAGATATTCGTGATAGATCAGATTGGATATGGGACAAGAAATGTGGCCATCTTTAAGACAGCAATATTGACTTTTCAATTCCCGTACGAAATGGAACATCAATAATGAGAATAATGAAATGTTACACAACTGACGCCTCAATTCATTCAAATTACCTTTATTTAGTTTCACATTTATAATCCAATAGTCTATGTTATTTATCCTACAGTTTTATACGTAATCATTATTTCAAAATTATTCTGACTGATATGTTCTGGACGCTGATCTGACCTGTATAAGCAAAACTATGCTGACCTGAACATCAATCTGGTCGGTATGAGTAGAACCATGGTGTACTAAACTGATTAGAATACCAATCTGATCGGTATAAGTAGAGTGTATTAAACAAATACACTCCAAACATTACACAACAACAATAATAATATAACATATGTATATCCAACAGTTATTATAATTGATTATAGTTTTAAATTTAAAATATCAATGTCATTATCATTCGTACATTTCCGAACTGAACGTAAGGTATAACCTACTCTGACTCGTATAAATAAAAAATATATCAGATATCATTAAAATATTACAAACTAACTTTAAACATTACAGTATGATGTCAATACTGTGATTCCCTTACTCTATACTGTCATATTCTGAAAATATAAGTTACAAATATTAGTAATCAAGAAATGAAGAAGATATTATTGGAATAAAATTTATCTATCAAAACTGTAGAAACATTGAAGAAATATTTTTATCAATCAGTTAGTGCTCTCACACTTCAGCGTTATCATACAGACTGATAATTAAAATATAAATCAATTCCAATGGCTTCTAACATACCAAAGAGAAACAAATATCCATAATTATTTACTAAGTTCAAATATCTGTAATTTTATTTCATAATAATTAAATAGCGAGATTAATTGAGCAAAATAATAGAACAAGTTAGTACTATTTATACTTTGTATGGCAATTTAAGCTGAATATAAATTATTTAAAATGATTAAACCTTATGAACTGTTTCTTTCGTTACTAGGATCCGACCCGAAAACCCTTCTAAAGGCGAACATACTGTTGCGTATCTGCTTGTTTGTTAATTTTCGGTATAAATTCTTTCCG
>NW_013668389.1:70219-75174 GCF_000517525.1 Limulus polyphemus | reverse complement strand
ACTTTGTAATACACAGAATTTCCACAGTCACTTTAAACTTAACAACCTTTATACACACGCAATAAATCACAGTGATTCACACTTTACTTACGGTGCCTACTGTTCGCTTGATTGAATTATCTATCTATATATCTCTTCAATCAATCATCCCGCAGGCTTTATCTACCAGGCTTATATACTAAAAAGGGGGCGTCTCGAAGGCACTAGGAAATTCATGATCATTCGAGAAACTCATCACGTGTTACCAGCGTCACGTGACTTCCGCTGTCGTTACAATACAAATATGATGAATTAATACATCAATTCACTATAACTTTAAAGTATTGTACAATGCTATTCATCATACGCTTGACTAGATTAGCAAATCTAAGTCATAATTACTAATTCAGTGCAAAATCTTTAGATCTTTATACATAACAATAGCTGATGAATCTGCTGAGGCTAAACGCGTGTTTAAACGAATAATTTGTACTTATATTCTTTTAGGAAGACGATATAATATGTGTGTGTGTATTTTTCACTGTTCTGTTTCAATTTTGTTGTTTTTACAAATGCTCAGGAATTATGTTAAAATGATTTAAAGAATGAAAATTTATGTTTATTTCACAAACTACTGATATACTATTTAGATAAAACACAATATAACGAGCAGGTTTTCAAAAATACTGAGCAGATTTTTTATTTAGTTGAAAAATGTCTTTCGCTACATCCAATTTGTTCTTATAGTAACAGTTGTTGGATAAATTTTATGTAAAGAAACATTTTTATGCTTTTAATTTTACAGATAAGTCATGAAACTAAACAATTCTAGTTAAGTTACACGTAAGTCTTTTACACAAACTGTAATATATTTCAAACAACTACTAACATTTTCAAATAATTCATATTTCATCTTTAATATTTTAACTCATGAACATTATATTTGGTAGAATAAATTTGTTTTGACAAAAAACAACCTTATAATCGAAGCATGATTTTAAGCACTTCCCATGGAAACAATCCTACTCTAGCATAACATTCATATCTATGAAACTAATCAATATACGTAAAAACAAAATACCGCCGCAAGATTTTGAATTGAGCAGTAAAGAACAAGAAAATAAAGTATGAATATTTTCCAGAGTTATCTTTTTTCAATTAGACCTTATTGACTAAGCAAAAATATTGATTTGCTCAAAGCACTATGGAGATCAAAATGAAATCTTGACGTTTCTTATTTTTTCGGGGTTGTAAAATGAACTTCTAGACAATAAATTGAGTTAAAGATCTGTTATGATTTCTCTTCTGACTTATTACACTACACCATTTTGTGTCCATCATATTTGCACATCTAAAAAACAGCTTTGAATCAATAAGATAGGACAGTTTAAATAAATATCTGATTATAATAAAATTTTTCTTGTTTATTGCAGCGTAACCTGGAGTTTGGACACCTGAAGTCTCAAGTTGCAGAATTTTGTAAACCACTTTGAAATTTTATTAACGTAGTTCAGTTCATACAAAAGGGTAACAAAAACATGTAAAGAACATAAAAAAACAGAGATGTGTATGTAGCTAGTAGTACAACACAAAATTTAATCGTTACTAAAACTTACATGCTTTAAAAATATTGTAGTTAAGGTGTATATATTAAAAGACCTCCGAACATAATATTACTTGGTGTTTGAGCGAAGTCTTGTTTTAAGAATTTTCTAGTCTCTATGATAAATTCACCCTTCCTTTAATGTAACACGTCTACAAAATAGCTTTAATGAGATTTACTCTTTAATATGATGGAAGACCTATAGTTTTAACCATTTCTTCAAAGTAAAAAATAGATACCTTGGCGAATTAAAACAAATAACCATTATCTTTTCCTTCTTTTCGTTCAGTATAGAGAAGTTTTTACACATATTATACGCGTCTATATTCTATGTTTGACGATATTTTCAGTATTTTACTATATAGCTGACAGTGCTACATTTTTGTAGATTTTTAAGTTTCGTTCTTTAAGTTTCTAAAACTTTTTCTTAAAACATGATACTGCCACTTACAAGTTTTACTGTGTAGTTACTGTCTTGGTTTGTCTGTCGTTTAGTAATCAGTCTTTTTATTTTCTCTACCAACATTACTTAGAACTTAATGTATTCATTTACCTAGAAAAACAGTTACATATGAGCCACAGCAAAATGGTTTCATTTTCTCCAGTTCGTCTCGTAAATTTATAAGTGAAAAATGCACAATTAAAACGCTATACTGTTGTTTTAGATAGTTTTAGGAACTTCTAATAAATCTTTAAATGCCGTAAGTTTATAGAAGACATCACTGTTTTGGCCATATTTAACTCTCTACAATTATTTATATTACATCCTATCTAAACAATGTGCTTGGCCTTTTATGTGTAAGCGGGAGCTATTACAATACATTTTAACAGTTTCATTTCGTCAACATTTAGATCTCATTTAGGTTAGCATATATCTAACTTTTTCTCTGTTGGTCCTTTTTTTACGTGTTCAGGAATTATATTAAAATTGAGTACATTGGAATGAACAGCAATTACCGCTCTTTCCAATGTACTCATCATGGATACTCTGTCTAAAAGATCTATCAAGAATATATCAAAATTATTTGGAAAATGAAAATTCTTATAAATAACTGGAATATACAAAATTTTGTAAACTTATGCTTATTTCTCAAAGTACTGATATTTAGATAAAACACACAATTCAAAGTAACAAGTTTTAAGAAATACCAAATAGATATTTTACGTAACATAAAATGTTTTGCTACTTTCAGTTTGTTCTTTAAACAACAGTTGCTGAACAAATTTTATGCTTCTTTCCCATATTTTCACTAGTTTGAGCCATATTTAACTCTCTACAATTATTTATATTACATCCTATCTAAACAATGTGCTTGGCCTTTTATGTGTAAGAGAGTGGTAAATTAAAAAAAGAAACGTCGTTTTCTCTTTTAGTTTGAATTTTTTCACAATTTTAAGAGTTTTTTTCTCTGATTTTACTTGCTTCGGTTCATTTACCAAGACTGATAATCTTATATTTCTCCTCGTGTTCAATAGATTGAACTGGAGTCATAGGTATATATATCGTCATAGAAATGACAAGGGATTTTTTTATTGCTGTCCATGCACACACACAGGAGGGAGTCCTCAATAGCTGCAGCTGTAATTTATCTCAAATCGGTCAAGAGATGGAGCTATGAGCTACAATTTTGTTTTTTTGTACTTAAGCACAAAGCTAGACAATGGGCTATCTGTGCTCTGCCCACCATGGGTATCGAAACCCGGGTTCTAGCGTTGTAACTCCGCAGACATACCGCTGTGCCACTGGGGGGGGGGCTAAAAAGTTTGTATTTGAAAAACAAAAGGGAATCCTCAATAGCCGCAGAACTTGAAATTTTTTTAGATAGGATTAGGGTAAATTAACCTATGAGGCCTTTTTTTTTATTAGCTATATTTTTGTGCGCGAGCAATACCAAGCGTTGGGTGCACGTATACCCAATTCGATTTTATTTCTCATCAGAATCCCTACCAGCACATCTTCAAATATAAATCTCAGATCTATTCTATGAGCCTCTATGCCGCGGCTACAAAAAAAAAGCATCGATTCTACTCTTAGATTTTAGTAAAGTGCCAACTTCCACAACTACTTACGGCAATCCACAACATAAGCTAATCATACTGTTAAAAATAAATAAAACTTTCTTAACAGGAGTATAATCTGTCTTGTCCAAATCTGAAACTTACGTCTTTTATCCTATCGAGCCCCTAAATGGGCACTTTAAAAGGTGCTGATAACTAGCTTAGTTTGAAGGTTATGAAATATTTAACCTTTTAAACCTTGTTTGTTTGTTTCTTTATTTCTCCCTCTCTTTTACAATAAAGGGCGTTAACAATAATCCTACCTTTGAGCAGTTTATGGAAAAAATACACATTTAACTGAATCATATAGTATAATGGGAAATTATTCAAGAGTTAAAAATACTGAAAGGTAAGTCACTAAAGTCACCGAGGTAGTGCTTTGTTGCTAGTACTGAAGCTAACATAGTTTTACTGATAAACAATAAAGCCACAGAAATAACGAGTAACAACATATTCAATGAACGTTTCGTTCACTCATTTCGTCTTCAGTAAATATAAAACTATGATAATAAATAATAACATCAATATTAAATAGAAGGTTACGCACTACGACAAACATTTGTAACTACAGTGTTGGGGTTACAAGAGTTTAAATATTCTAGAAATTGAAGTGCATGACCTTTAGTGCGAAATATTACAAAGATATCATGAACATACGTTCTATAGTGGATCGATTTAAGTTCAACCAGACAGTTCTCAGATATGTTATTGTTGTAGTGATAGATAAACCTTTAGCTAAGGTTAGGCCTAGAGCTGATACGTAGCATCGTCATCTATCAGGTCGAAAAGTAAAAGATGCGAAAATACTCGGGTTATAGAGTTGCGTATTTTTGTCTTTAATTGATGTTTTGAATCTACATGTTTTCCTGGCAATCATTTAACAAAATGAGAGTTCAAGGAGTTGTAGTATTTTAAAGGATATCGTTTACAAAAAATACTACACCAGAGAAACAGAACACAAAACTGCAACTCAACATCTACTACAAGTCTACCACAACGTCGGACCTTATCGTGAAAAACAGCCCTGCTAAAAAGACAACAGATCTACAGCAAGTGAACGTCATTTACGAGTACAAGTGTAATAAAGGAGACTGCGAGCTCCTGGCAAACGCCTTCTACATCGGAATGACTACCACAATCCTGTCAAGACGCCTAACAATGCACCTACAGAATGGAGCCATCAAAGAACACTGTGCCTGCAACCACAACCAAAAACACACACGTCAGGACCTAGTACAAAACACCAAAGTAAACCGCCGATTTAACGACTTCACAACTCTTCAAATACACGAAGTAATAAAAATCCTACAGCAAA
>NW_013668389.1:61135-69798 GCF_000517525.1 Limulus polyphemus | reverse complement strand
ACCCGTTGTTCTAACAACGTTAAGACGGCTTATCGACTTCTTGAGAAGAATTCTAAGAAGAAAGTAAACCTACGGACAACAAAATGTTTAACAAAATCTGCCTTAACGTTGTATAGACATCTGATGAAAACCATTACTCCTTGACCTTGAATAGATAACTGGTGAAGACTATTCATCCTAAACTTTGTATTGACACCTGATGAAGATTATGTAACCTTAACCTTGAATGAATAATTGAAAAGACCAATTATGCTCAACATTGTATAGAGAACTTAGGAAGACAATTCATGCTTAACGTTGTATAGACACCTTATGAAGGTCAGTCATCTTTAAAGTTCTACAAACACTTGATGGAGACAATTTATCGTTAGATTTGTACAGGCACCTGATGAAGATTATTCAATGTAATGTTTTATACACAGCTGATGATCTTTAACCCTGCACAGACACCTGATAAAGACCATTCGTTCTAAACGTTGTACAGACCATTCATCCTTGACCTTGTATAAAACCTGTTGAAGACCATTCATCTTTAAAGTTGCATACATACTGGATACATAACTTTCATCTTTGACGTATTACAGACACCTGATAAAAACCATTCGTCCATAACGTTGTAGAGACACCTGATGATGTCTATTCATCCCTAGAATTTTATAGACATCTGATGGAAACCATTCATCCTAAAAAATGTACAAATATCTGATGAAACCATTCATCCTTAACATTGCACAGACATCTAATGAAAATCATTCATCCTTAATCTTAAAATACACCCGATGAATACCATTCATCCTTAAAGTTATATAGACACCTGATGTAAACCATTCTTCCTTTGTCTTGCATAGACACCTGTTGAAGACCATTCATTCTTCAAATTTAACAGACACGTAATAAAGACTAATCATCCTTACACTTTTATAGACATCAGATAAAGGTCATTCATTCTTGACATTGTACAGACATCTGATGTAGATCATTCATTATTGATGTTATAGATAGAAGCTCTTGATGTAGATAACACATCCTTTGTATCGATATATGTTGAGGACAATTCGTCCTTTGTCTTGCCTAGACACAAGATAATGCCTACTTACCCAAAGCCTTATGTAAACACCTAATGAAGATATTTTATCCTTAACGCCGTATAGACGTCTGAAGAACATTTATCATGAATGGTGTAAGACATTTGATGAAGATCATTCATCCCTCACATTTTAGTGACATGTGATAAAGAGCAATCATCATTATAAATGGCGCCCGCAAAAAAATTAGGGGGGTCAAGTAACTCAAGTTTAAAAAATTATGAAATCGAAATACAGATACCTTATGATTTTCCAATAAGATAGAAGAATAATTTTACATATCTAGTAATTTTTCTTCTTTTTGAAAATCCAGGGTCCGCCCATGATCATTATACTTTTTAAGACACCTGATGAAAGGTATTCATTTTTAACTTTGTACAGACATTTGATAAAGATCATTCATCCTTAACCTTGTTTAGAAATGTGACACAAACCATTAATCCTTGACCTTATATAGATATCTGATGAAGGCCATTCATAGTTAACAATTTGAAGAGACCTCATTAAGAACATTCAATCTTAATGTTTATAGACACCAAATGAAGTCCATTCTTCCTTAATCTTCTATAAACACATGAACAAGACCATGAATCCTAAGTCTTGCATAGTCACTTCTTGAAGAACTTTCACCACTAGCCTTGTGTAACATACTTGATGAATACCATGCATTCTTAGTTTGCACAGACTCCTGAGGAAGACCATTTATCCTTAATACTGTTTAGATACCTGATCAAGACCATTCATTCTTAACGTTGTATTGACACCTGATGATGACCTTTCATTCTTAATGTTGTATTGACACCTGATGATGACCTTTCATTCTTAATGTTGTTTAGACAACTTATGAAAACCACTCATCCTACAGACATTTGATGAAGACCATTCGCCCTTCATTTGGTGAATACTTCTAATGAAGGCCGTTCATCCTTAACGTTGTATAGACACCTGATGAAGGCAATTCATATTTAATGTTATATAGATCACTAATGAATATCATTGATCCTTAACGTTTTATGGACATGTGATGAAGATCATTCATCTTTAACCATGTACAAACCCTTGATGAATACTTAAAGTTCCATAGATTCATTCTTATCGTTTTATAAACATTTGATGAGGACCATTCATCATTAACATTGTACAGATACCTGATGAAGATCATTCATCCTTGGTCTTGCCTACATACCTGATTAAAACCATTCATCCTTAACTTTGTATAGATACCTGAAGACTATTCATCTCAAATGTTGTATGAAGACCAATTGAAGATCATTCATCCTTAATATTTTATACTCAACTGTTGAATTCCATTCATACTTAACATTTTATATTCAACTGATGAAGATCATTCATCCTTAACGTTGTATCGGCACCTCATGAAGGCTATTCATCCTTAATCTTGTGTAGAAACGTGATGAAAATTATCCTTAACCTTTTATAGACAACTGAATAAGACCATTTATCGTTATTCTTGCATATACACCTGATGGAGACCACTTATTCTTAAGTTTGTTGACCTTGTAGAGATAACTGATGAAGATTATTCATCCTTAACATTTCACAGATATCTTATTAAGACCATTCATCTCTAATGCTGCATATAAACCTAATGAAATCCATTCATCTACAGATTTATATAGACACCTAATGAAGACCATTGATCTTTACGGTTGTATAGGTGAATTACATATATCGTGCTGTCCTATTTCTTTAATTTATTGATAGATTTATTGGAAATAAGTTTGATAAATAAGTATACAAACCCAAAAAAATATACAAAAAAACAGAAGGTTATCATTGACTCATACTAATATGTCAACATTTGGAGGGCATTAACAACTATGTACTATAAGGAAAATTATTTCTAATCGTTTGTACTCTGCGTTTAGGTTAATAATATCATTTATTCTTTGGCTTGGACGTGGCCCAGTGATTATCGTACCGGACTCTGAATCTAGGAGTTGGGTTCGGATCCCGTTGCCACACAGTCCCACTCCACACTTTGGGGTTGTGGGTGAGTTAGTGATTTACGTAGCCCAAGAATTGGCGATGGGTGCTATTGACTATCTGTCAGCACTTTAGTCTATCACTTCATATTTACGGAATGCTAGCCCTTGTATAGCTGTGATTGTGTGTTCGAAGCAAATGAACAAACAATCCTTGATTGCTTAAAAATAAAACCCGCCTAACGACCCACGCAGCTTGAAGAAGGTTTGTTTTAGTTGAAAAGATAAAATATCAGTTATAAATAATAACAGTAGTGTGCTCATAATACACATTGCTGACACCACAAATTGCATATGTGCATGTCACAGTTTTCACAACTATTTCAAAAACGAATAAAAAAGATATCATTAGGGAATCTGACTTTCTGTGATAATTTAGTAACTACATTAAAAGTTATCGACTTCTAAAGGTTTTTTAGGTGAAATCATATTACTAGAAACATGGAATGGTTTTACGTCTTTTAGTTTAATTGTGTTTAAAAAACTATATAAAACAAAATTCTTATAAGCATAAACTGATTTAAAAGGCGTCTTTTGCTTAAAAGATATCAAGAAACAAGAACAATATAATGTAATGAAAACCAAATCCCTTAATGAAGGCATTATGGAAAAAGAAATTTAATTTAAACATTATAATTGTTTTTGAAGCTCATGCCCTTATCATGCACATACTTTGATAACAAAATACAAATAAATTAACTAAATATAATCGAAATATATAAAACCATTAAACTAATCGTCACAACAATAATATTTACATTATACGTCTACGTTGGATATTTTTAGTTAAACGTGTTTGACTGAAAATAAGAAGGCTACACATGTAAATGACATAAATGTCGAAGAAATTCGATTAATGCTTTCAAATGCATGAATATTCTTTGCGTTTATTGCCACTCACAATTGCAGCAGTAAACTACAGTTTCTGTAGATCTACGTATAGCGATCAGAATCAATGAGCATTTGAGATCGTTTATTTGAATTAAATCATTAAATAAACTTTGTGAATTAAACGTTTCTCCGTTTATTATTTATCAAATGGTAATAAAACGTTATTTATTTCAAAGTTTTTATATAACTCTTTCCAGAACATCTAAGAAAGACATTCTACGGGTATTAAAAAGACATTCATAAACCACATTTATTCTAATACATGTAAATATGATTTTGGATTGATTTTAAAGCTCCTACGCCAATATCTCATCCTGAAGTCTTTACATTATAGAAAATACTGAAGGAGTGAGGAGTTTTTGTTTGTGTGTTTCAATCCTTAACCACTAATGATTTCTTCATCCTGAACTTTTTACATAATAGAAAATACTGAAGAACGGGGAGTTTTTGTTTGTGTTTCAATCCTTAACCACTAAGTGATTTCTTGTTTTTTATAAAATATAACTTGTTCAAAATGTACGTTATCATATCCAAAAACTTCAATAATATGTGAGAATAACAAAATGTTTGGTGGGTCAGTGATAAGTGTACAGTCTTATAACGCTAAAATCCGGGGTTCGATTCCCAACAGTAGATAAATCGAAGGTATAACATTGTGTATATTTGTGCTAAGGAAAACAGTAAGAATAAGTACGAAAATTACAAACAAAATTGCTTAGGGTACTATATAACCTATTCACTATATAACCCATTTTTGTTAATAAGAAATATTAGTATTTTAAGAACATTTTGCGCTATCTCTAGGTTCAATAAAACATTTAATGTTTCTATTGTTTAACTTATGTAATTCTTTGTTTGTAATTAAGCACAAAGCTATACAATGGGCTATCTGTGCTCTTCCCACCATCCAGGATTCTAGCGTTGTACGTCCGCAGACATACCGCTGTGCCACTGGTGTGCAACATATGTAAAGTAGTAATGTATGCATACGTATTTCCTGTTACTAATATAATTTGATATTTGAAGAAAATAAAGGGGAAAGCATTATATAGTAAAGATGTACAGGAAAAATGATGATGCAATCTTCTCAGTTATAACCTTAAAAGATATGTACATGAGGTTACGCTTAAACTGTCCGAAATTATCGTAGCATCTCATTAGACTGACATAGATGTTTCTCATCAATAAGCCAGTCTTTACTGCAATATCGCATCGCAAACTAAGACTTCACCAAGTCTGCTCAATACTGTAAGAGACACTAGGTTCACACAGGTGCAACACATTATAGTGTGGGTGAAATTAACAATCTCACAGGTTTCATAAATACTTTTTTATAATTTTCTGTGATACTTTGGTCATCTTAACTAATTTAACACGTACAAGATTTTTATTTCATAACGAAAAAGAGACGATAAATGGTATAATTACGAAACAAAATATAATATAATTTGTAACACGAAAAAGGAGGATAACATTAAATTTAATGAGCTAATAACATTAGTTTTATAAAATTATTAATTGGATTGATGTAAAAATGAATTTAAAGCTGTTTTGACATTGAAAATTCATAAACAAAATTAATTACAGAATGTAACGGTAAAAGATAATCATAAAACTCGCATTAATGCTTGTTTGTGGTTTGACAAGTTTAATCGTCAGAATGTTTTATAACCTACTAAAAAGAACATTTTTATAATATAAAGCTGTTCATTTTTTCAACATATGCATCTGTTAGATAACAATATACATAGATATATAAGCCATGTAAAATAATGGTGACACTACTTAGAACTTATCGCTACTTACACAGTATGCAATTCCACTACTAGGAGTTAATAAGTAACGATGTAATAATTATCAGATGGTCAGTTTTTACATTAAACTTATTCTGTTTATCATGTGTTTCAAAAACAAAAATTAATGTTATAGATACGATTCATACAAAATTTATATCTTTCTTCAAATAGCGCACACAGTTTGGTATAAAGACAAGTTGGCTGTAGATGTTCTCTTCCATATTCCTCTTAATTTATCCATTCAGGCTCGAAAAGCAAAGGGGAGTAAAAATAACAAACAAATACACTAATATTAATATCGAAGGCTAACAATACATTGTATGAATTTAATAATAGCAACAATCAAACTATATGTAGTTTCGACTATTTACTGGATTTTGCTTTAGGTTTAAAGAAATGGTTGTGTCTCGTATTTCTTAAAAGTATAAACGTGTTTTCTTAATATACCATATATATCAAAAGCTCTTTCCAGAAAATATTATGATATCACTATGGGTTTCATGGCTCATCTGCAGTTAATCTTTGAATGGGGCATCTGGTATTTTAGTATCATAGTAGCTTTGGTGAGACACGTTTAATTAATTATGCACCAAAACAGACAGCCTAACATGCACCTGTTTTAAAACTAGAGAAAGGACATTGTAGCTAAAGCCTTCAACTATGAATATTAGATCTTAAGAAATATCAATCAGATACTTCAGATTTAAGATGAAAATTGATTTTCATGCTTTTCAGTAAGCGAATAGAAACTTACATGATACGTACACATATGAATAAACTTCTTTTAACAAATACCAAAACACATGCTAGGAATGGGTAATTATAAATTTGTTGGAGCAATCAAAACATGACTTTTTCATATTTAGGTATAAAAGTATCTGAATATAAAACATACCTTTATAAATTGTGAATTTAAATTAGGTTGGACAAATTCATTTACATGGCCTCTGTCGCTGACTGTTCTATCATCAGATGTCACTCCAGCTTGGCTAGATATTTCACTATATGCTTTTTCGGGGGAAATTGCAAGCTGTAAGCACTGTTCTTCGGTAACAAGAATACCTTAAGAAGAAACAAAGATCCATTAAATTAGTTTCAGCGATGTCTGTATTTATAGTGTTGGATTATAGTTAAGAAGGCAGATGGCGCAAAATGTATGTCGACCACAGGCAATGACATCAGAAGATGATGTCACCAAAACCGATGACGTCCAGGTAGTGGTACCCGAGAACGTTTTGCCACGGGCACATAGTTAGGCCACCATGACAATTGAATATGACCTCCATAAAGTGGAATCACAATCACGGTGAGATCAACATAGATGTCTCAACCAGTAATCAATGGTTAGATTTAATTATGTTCTGAAACTAAGACAGTCATTTTATGTATAACGCACTTCACTAATTTATTAGTTCTATATTTAACCATACTTTTTTACATTTTCTGCCCTTTATACTATCCATTTAACAAAATATTTCAATTTGTTGCTTCTTACGATTAAGGACAAGAAAATACACAGTGAATTTTGATTTAATTAACATACTGGTTATAGTTTTAGTTTCTATGTTTTAGCATACTTTTTACAATTTATGTCCTGAAAAGGACGCTTATTTAAATAGCATGCACTTTCACTAGTTTGTCTTTATGCTACACATATAACTGTGATTTTTATTGTTATTTCACTTACGTACTTTTTACAGTGTTTCTATGGGCCAAAGATGTTATCATTTCTAAGGATAATGTTATCTTAGCAGACAATGTTCCACAGGAAACCTGCTCTTTCACTTTCACAAGTCAACGAGACATTTATTATAACATACATCAGTTTTTATTATCCACTATTTGAATGAGGTAGTTATTATATCCAAAAATTTACTTTACATACTTTTAGTGTCCTGAGAATGACACTTATTTTGCTACAACTAAATATAATAAATGAACGACTTGTTGTTTAAATTTACTATTATTTAAAATAGCAACACTTACTATTTACTTGATATACTATACATAAACTTTGAGACTGTCTGATGTCAAGACTACTTTTTGTTACGAAATACAAAGGTTGTCACACATACAAATGGGTGGACACTAACGTCAGGACAGCTGTTTGTAAGGATATATAAAGGTCATCACATAGTCATGTATTAATGATGACAAGATTAGAAAGTTTGACCTTGTTTTCACCTAAATTAAGTAACTCTTTTGTTTCTAAAAAGTAGACATTTTTTTCCGCATTTTTCAAAACGTTATTTAAACTTATTAGTTTCCAAATGTTCAAATGAACACAAGCATAAAAGGACCTTTAGTTATAAATCAAATGATTATTTCAAATATTTTGAAACAATGTTTCTGTAACATGAATTATGAAATTCAGTGTTCATATATAAAACTCATGTTTCGTTATAGCCTAATATGCTATCATACATACTTAACAAAACTTCAGGTACTATAAGCATCATAGTTTATAAATTACTGGATTTGCTTTCATACAAATTATGTCCATTTAAACTCAATATGTAAGATTTTTACATAGTTTACAAACAATAATGAACAATTGATGTAATTTACATCATTCAGTCGTAAGTTTAGTATATTTTTGATTATTTCATGTTATAATGCTCATAGATTCAGAAAATACAAATAACACTTTCAATTCAATCTCAATCGATTTGACTGACCATGTGACCTTTTGGACTCGTTTAAAGTTTGTATAGATTTAATACTTATAACTCTCAATTTTGTGGATAAATCTTCACGAAATTTGGCAGTCTTTCAATTACTATTGTAATTCACATACAAAAGTCATATTTCTCAGTGAAGCATTTTAAATAAAGATTTGTGCATGCAAATATTGAGTATTTGTTTTGAATAGTCCATGTACAAAG
>NW_013668389.1:41810-60199 GCF_000517525.1 Limulus polyphemus | reverse complement strand
CTTTTCCTCATCTCAAAAATCTCAAATTTCCTTTGTGTAATCCCTAAAACTTCTTATATGAATTTCAAACGTTTTTATTCAGTAAAATATATAGCTTATCTGTTATTTTCTCTACTCTATCTCGAAACGGAATCGGTCAATTCGACCGACCTCGTAACCACCAAAAAATATCGAAATTAACTTAAATTAGCTTTTTCTCTTTCTAGAATGACTTCAAATTGTAACATAAAAATACATTCGTTTATCCTAAGTAACTCTAAGTTCATAATGTGATACATCTATTTATAATTAAATTTTATTGTTTTATTACCCTTTTAAATGTGTATAAAACTACTTTTGGTGCCATAAAAAGTTGTAAAGAATGTGCAGCTCACGTTATGCTACCGAATTACATTACCCATGAAATTATAGTTAGTTTTATAATAATAAATAAAGAACAACTATGAAAAACAAGAAAAAATACTTACCCATTTTCTTTTTTCTTGCCATCGGGTTTTGAAGAGAGTTAACTAATAGTAATGCATTTAATAATTTTGATTTAATTAAATAATGCACCAAAAACATAGACTAATAACATGCAAAGAGTAGACAATTTCCCCTAACTCTCAAACTTATTCTCATTTTCTAGCTATGCGACAAGAGCCGTTACAAATTCATCCAAGCTAGCTATTAACTTTCCTATGGGAACGAAGCTTGTACTCTGTTATACATTAAGTCACTTGATAGATGAAACTTTGGCCTTCTATTGGTTAAGGTAACATATAATGAAACGTAAGAGAGAACTATCAACGAATTGTGAAAGAGAGGATGTGACAGGTGGGTATGGCAGGAGGGGACTGATTTTCTATTTGATAGCTTTGTAACCAAACAAAATTGAAGACTATACAAATTATGGTTTCTCTGAGCAATAAAGATTTTATAGAGAGTAATTTACTTTTAATTTCGTACATTTTTGAGGGGGGATGGATAAAATAGGGATGATGACATGTCAAGACAAAATTTTTCACTTGGGTCACACTATTTAATTTTCAGGATTTTTTTAATATTCCTTTTTAAAAATAAGAACTTAAAACATGTATACTAATACAATATGGATTATTAGATAAGATACTATCCTATTTTAATTGGTATAACATAAACAAAAGTAGCATAATAAAATTTTGAATATAAACACTAAAACCTTGTGTCATATGTAGTAAAAGATATCTGGGGCGATATGAAACAAATATGAAACAATGCTACAAGTAACATCTAAGTTCAGAGTTGCTATATATCAGCAATATATGCTGCATAGCAATACAATAGATCGATGACATACATACGACTACTGAAAAAAAGGTCACTTCTGAATTGGCCAAGTCTATTTTGCAATATACAGTCAAATCTGGGAAGATCGTCCTTATATAATTGGCATTCAAATCAGTCTACATTCACTTTGAATTCAACAATATTGCAATTGTGTTGTCTTATAGTTCTACAAGTGATAAACATCGACAACTCATCTGACGAAAATATGATTTTTGAACATATTTCTGAACTAAATGAAACTAGTACTGTTACACAGCTATTTCGATATAGATAATCTGTATACTTATACCGTAAAATATGGTCCCAGTATTTATCAGCTGTGGTGATCGCAATGGATTAGAAATAAATGCATGTCTAAAATGAGGCTAAATTTACTAACTGTTGAAAAGACTCTGATTACTGTAAGTTGATTTCATTTCATTTATGTTGATTAATATGATTTTCTATACTTATATACAAAATGTTCTCATCTACTTCGTTCTGTAACTGACACCCTGTGATAAAGGTATGCAAACTTCCCGAGGTGTCAAAATCTCATCTAGTGAGGAAGAAGAGGTAAGTTTCACTACTTATACATAATTGGCATATCTGATTTAATTTCCACTGTAGAATTATATTTATTAATACAATTTTATGTCTTTGATAGATATACATGTCTGTTTCATTTAAATTTAATATGAGACTATTGCTTGGTTTATATTATACGAGCATTAAAGTAAATTATTTTTAGAAGAGCTAGTTATATCAAGTTTACTTATGTAATTGCTTACGAATCATTTTTTGTGTAGTTCAGTTGTTATGAACAGACGCCACGTTACTCGAACCTTCAGAATTTTTCTCATTGCTTTGAGTTTGTATTATTACACCATAATGTCTAGTAGTTTACAGGAAGATCTAGGCCTAGGTCGGGCAATATATATATATATATATATATATATATATATATATAGGCGACCAAGTTAATAAAGTAAGTACATTAGTAATAGTGATAGCAAAAGTGGACTAGGTGTGAGTTTAGCCATAATGTGCAATTTCTAAAGTGAGTTTCAAAGCTTGTATTGTAATAACAGAGATAGAGGAGAATATATTCTCTTGTCAAAGCAGGTTCTAAAGTAACCGAAGCAGCCTGTGTGGACTTTTGATTTAAAAGAGAATTATTGAAAGCTCTGGATACAACTGTGGTAAACCACGGGGTAATCTAAGTGAATTTATCACTGATTTTATTGTGATAACAAAGTAGAGAAGAAATATTTCGTCTGGTCAATTGGGTTCTAAAGTAACTGGATTCAACTATGATAAACAATAGTGTAACGGATTTTTTTGTACATACATTTGACTTGTTTTTGGACATGTTATTTTAAAACAAGTGGATTTGTGCTATCCATTTATTGTTCAAATTGATCACCAACAAGTCACAGAATGTTAATGTACTTAATTGTGATCTTTATAAAACCTGGCAGTCATTTACAGGTATATGCCAAATGTCCCTACATTTAATACCGAGATATTTTATTGTTAGAAAGTCAACAATCACGACAATTAAAAAGTATAATGCAGATGCTACAACATACAACATATCAATTAATCCTAAATAATATGGAGTTACAAATATTATGGACACTCTTAATAAGAATATTCAGATCATACTGGATGACACAACAAATCATTTAAACAATAGAGATAAAGTTAGGGGTATGTATTTATTCAAATCATTTGGATAAACTGATAAGAACTTGTATGCAAAATAAGGAACTTTTTCACCTGAAATGATTTTATCCAACATCAAATAGTCAATTAAATAAAAAAAGATATAACTTTACTTGAGTCTTTCAAAATTGAAGTTATGACACTGAAATTGCCTGTAGGCAGTGTTACAAATTATCAAATATTAGTCTTGATTTCCTTTAAAACTATCAATTATTGCTATAAATAATAATAGCAATGACCTTTGCTTCCAATGGCTATTAGTATTTAATCCAGGAAAAAGGCCAGTTGCAAAATTATGCTTCAGTTCTTTCTGGGGACTTTGGGGTATGTCTGAGGACAAACTGAAACATACCTATGTAACACTGGTTAAAAGTTATCACTCCTTAACGAATGATAATACTAAAATGATAACAGATGTTATGCTGATTAATGAAGAAATAATAGCTCTTCATTGGAAATATAAATATGAATATCTGCCCCAGAAACATCCAACCAACATATTTTTGGCCATTTTCAGAACAGCATATGCTTATCTGAAATTATATCATACACCAAAGAAGTTAGGTTCGTCTTTATTGTATAATAATACAGACAGTATTGTCCGCATTTCAGATGGATCTAATGATCCACCCCTAAGGTATTATCTTGGCGAGTTTACAGACGAGCTAGACAGTCACTATATTACATCATGGGTCAGTGGTAGTCTCAAAAACAATGGATACTTATGCAATGACAGAAAGTCTTGTTGAAAAATTGGAAGTTTTACCCTCAATTTACCAACAGCAAACAATTTAACTTCTCAATGAAGTGTAAAATAACATATATATATTCAGTCCTTTTCAGCCCCTTCTAAGAAGATAAGAAGATTTGTAGAGATTAAATACTCAGACCATTCACAACAAGGAAGACAAGAAGAACTATCCTCCAGTTTACACCAAATGACACATCTTTCCAGACTTAACACCCTTCCATATGGATATACATTTTTCATCTAATGAAATTAACTTCTTGCTATGATCTATGGACTGAAAAGAGGGCATGTGCGGTGCCTTAGGGCAGATCCAAAGTGCACTCAAACATGATCTATATAAGGTGAGTCTTGTTTCATTAATTTCTCATGAGAGTTTGAAATAAATAACTGCCTATGACACCCTTTTACGTGTTTAGTGTCAGGTCCAAAAGGAAGTGGTAAATCAGTTTGTAAGAAAAGTTGTAACTTATCATCATAAAGTTATTCATCCTATTTGAGCAAATATCATTTGGTTTTATGGTGAATTTCAACCCTGTATAGAAAACTAATGCAAATTATCCCCAACATTCAATTTGTGGAAGGATTACCTAAAAAGTTTATTGATTATTTATGGTATGATAAACTAAATATTTTTGTCATTGATGATGTTATGAGTGAAAGTGGAGAAAATAAACGAGTGTCGCAACTTTTTACACATAGAAATCACCATTTGTATTTATCAGTTTTATTTTATATTGAACAAAGTCTATTTCATTAAGGTAGATAAATGCATAATATTAGTTCAAATTCTCAATACATTATATTGTTCCAGAATATCAGAGACAAATTTCAGTTCTATTTTTTAGAAAGATAAACGTTTCCGCATGCTAGTTAGTTACACGCCAATTTGAAACCACAAACCCCTGAACAGATCCACAAATGGGCGGGACCTTTTCCTGAAGATAAAGCTATAGTTTACATATCATAGTAAGTCAAACCTGATGTTTCACTGAATATATATTCATTTGTTATCATGAATGTGGCAGTAATAGAACTAAAAGGATTTTATCTGGAGGATGGACCATACGTATTTAAAGAACTGGTCTATTCACAGGTTTTATACATGTCTTTTTGTTTAAACAACCATTTTCGAGTGAATGTCTTTCAGATACTAACTGTCATCAGTGCAAATGGGTGACCCTATTCATTCATCCCATTCCATATGCATCTGGTAGCATCGACCTGAGGAGTGTGGCTAGATTGTTGAGAGAGAACTTTATCATCATTTATACAAAGGGGAGAGAGAAAGTCGAGATATTGAGAAGTCTGCTGAAAACTCCCTGTCACAGTCAACTTACAAATTCAACTCTGTTCTGTCTATTTCATATTAACAATTATTATCACTATATTGTAAAAAGTAGATGAATAAATAAACAGTTTTTATATGTTGCATATACAATATCTCATTTCATTTGATCATCATTTAGAGTTAAACAACATAAAGAGTTGCTCCATGCATTACCTCAAGCAGCTCGAAAACAGATTAAAGGAACAATTGCTAAAGCTAAAAATGAGTTAATCGTGTATATTTGTAAATATGTTTTAAAGAGTAATGCTCCCATGATGAACATACAGAAGCAAAAACTTCGATGATACAAATTATTATTTAGATAATTGGCTGTCAAGAAAGCATCAGTTAAACAGAAAAGAAACTTGCCAATACAGAAAGAAGGGTTTGACTATTATTGTAGCATCCATACTTTCATAATTTGGTGGATGGGCTATTCGTAAAGCTATTGTAATTTAGGAAATATAGTAAAATGGAACTGGTACATTCTCTTTATCAATCCACTGATTATAAAAGACCAATGCATACAGTATTAAAGTCTATAGATAATGAATGATATGAGTTCAATAATAGAAAATGATCCTTTATCCATAGACTATAAAACAAAGATTATAAACCAACTGCAACAACGTCATCAGACCTTTTATTCACAAGCCATGGAACCCCTTAAAATTAAAATGGAATGGCCGACTCATGGAAATTTAGAGATCATCAACATTTTTTCCGAGTAATATAAAACGAAAGATGAAATTCTATTAAACTTGTTCTTGTGGGGATATAATGCGGAATGATCGTGAAGAGTTAGTGATTAGTGAAATAGCAAACCCAAACAGAAAATAATCGACCTAATCAACGACGTACTACAAAAATGAAAGAATTTTAACCCTACAGGTTGAAAAGAATTTGCATAATGATTGTCAGATATGAATATTCCCCAATAAGTTGTTGGAAATGCAGACAGATGGAAGTATATGAAACATGATACACATGATAAAATACCTAAATGTATTTTATCTAGAAGGATCATTTTTAATAAAGTAGTATTGTATTGTTTATTCTCTTGTTCTTGACTGTCGTCATGGGCTGTTACATGCCTTTTAAGCTCAGTAATATTTTGAGCCATCTAAGAATTAATATCATCTGTTGTAAAAGTCAAATAATGTCTACTTTTAGAGACAAAGGTGATGGTAAATAACTAAATAAAAGCAGATAAAATATAATATAATGTCTAATAAAACTCTAAAATCTATATATTATAACCCTACAAAATTTGCTTGTTTTAGTCAAGTACAGCCTTCATTTATATCTGTGAAAACACTGGTATCCATCAGTCTAAAACAGATCAAAGACTGGTTAAGTCTTCAGTATACATACACTCTACACAAACCAGAAAGACATAAGTTTTCGGGAAACCAAGTGATCATTTCAGTGATTGATGAACAATGGCAGGCTGATTTGGCGTTCTTTAACCTAAGTCAATATAACAATCAGTTTAAGTATTTACTCACGTGTATCGACGTGTTTTCTAAATATGCATGAGTTGTTCCACTCAAGGATAAGAAAGGAACAACACTTGTAAGATATTTAAAACATATTTTAAAGTTGGGTCGAAAACCTTGTAAACTTCATACCAATGCTGGAACAGAATTTACCAATCATCTGTTTCAACACTATCTCAAGGAACAAGACATTCACTTCGTTACTATACATAATAAAACAAAAGCCTCTATATAGTAGAAATACTTAATCATACTATTAAAACTAGAATATGGCGCTTTTTTAATCATAATGGAACTTATAAATATATCACTATTCTGAAAAATCTGGGCAGTGCCTATAATCAGTTGTATCATCACAGCATTAAAATGTTGATCACTCTAACTAGCCTGTGGTGTGGAAAACACTTTACAACCCATCAACTAAAGTAAAATATCAGTTCAAATTAGGAATCAAGTATGTATTAGCAAAGTGAAGCATCAATCTAGAAAAGGCTATATGCCTGGATGGACAAATGAAATATTTACGATTTACTCGAGAATAGAGAGAAAACCACCAGTGTATAAACTGCAAGACTATCTCAGAGAAAAATTAAATGAATTTTTTTACAAATCTGAACTACAAAGAGTTATAAAGTATTCTAATGTCGTCTATGCTATAGAATAAATATTATGTGAGCTGAGTAAGGGGTGAAAACAAACAATATTTTGTAAAATGGAAAGGATAACCTGATACATCCAATAGCTAGGTCCCTCATACAGATCTGAATCGCTCGTCGTCATAAAATGATGTGCATAACTCTATTTCTCGAAATTCAACATGGACGTATGTGACATTACCTAGTAACAGTTCTATTTTAACATTATTATTTTGCTAATAATTCTCTTACAAACTATATCACTGGTATTTTAATATCTATCTACCTTGATGGTTTGTCGGAAGTAGCCTTGATTAAACTATTGTACCCACATAGCTGGCATAACGTGCCTGATGTTCAGGATGATTATCTTAATTTTCAGGTTCTCACTCTGCTACCATAATAAATTATTAGACCATTTCATTACAAAGAACCTGAAGATTTAATTATAATCTTAAGCCAAGTATAGAATCATTTCCTAAACTGACAACGAACTTATATTTACTTACGATTTGTTCACCAAAAATTAAGCATGAACATCAATGATAGAGCCACTATAACACTGGATCCTGTACTATAAGTGAAACTTGGATTTGAAGATTCTGTCAGTGTAAAAAGTCTCAGCTAGACTTATTTTCTCGCCTTTCCACACAAACTGTGATTGACGAAGGTCAGTGGACCGAATACTATCCTCTATCTTCAGTGACAAACAAAGGACTCATTGAACCTTTTATATTGTGACCAGGAGATGAATATTTAGATTTGGCACTATCATATCTTCATGTAAAGGCAAAGATTATCATGCCTAATGGAACCAACATAAAATTGATGATGATATATATCTTTGTAGCTGTCAACCTGTTGCTTCATTCTCTATTTTCTCAAATGGATGTACATCTAAATGACCAGCTAATTTTTCATTTTACAATCTTTGTGCGTATAATGCCTACATAGAAACTTTACTGAGTTATAATGTAGAAGCTAAGATAAATCATTTGACATCGTCTATGTGGATAAGAAACACAGCTGGTAATTTTGACGATCTCGATTTTAATTATGGTGAGAACGATGGAATCAAAGATCGACACATAAGTACATGTAGTAGCAAAACAGTTAACACGATCGGTCGTCTACAATCGGATATTTTTTTACAGAACAAGTTCTTGCCTAATGGTGTAAGTTTAAAACTCCCACTTGTATGAAGTGAAAATTCGTTTTGTCTTATGTCAAACAATGAATTGGGACTCAAACTTTTACTACAACACGTTTCAATCAATGCTGGACAAGTCAAGATCAGTCCATCAGTCTTTCTGTCCTTTAAAAAATATAGTGTGCAAATCGTTTTCAATTCCACAGGGAACTTACAAGCATCTATCGATAATGTGTTTTTAGGTCTTGTACCTACACGTCAAGCTATAGGATGCAGTGATAATGATGCATTCAATGAATCTTGGTAGAAAAATTCGTACAATTTCAAACATTATAGTATAAATTTCGAGGCAATCAATGTGGATGAAAAACAGATTCTTGCTCGACCTTTACAACCCATTTTTTATGATCAATGTGCACGAAGCTACAAAACATTATTTAGTGGAACAAGAAAACAGTTTAAAGATCAAGGAATTGATATAGGATATGATGAATACTCGGGAGGATACACACTCTTTGCCTTTGGTCTTACACCAAATGTATTTGTTGGAAATTCACATTTTAACTTGGAAAAACGGGGAAATTTAGAAATTGAAAAAGTTTTGGTCATAAAAGAGGCTTGGGGTGCGTTTACCAGTGATCAACTACCCGACGATGCAGAAAAACAATTGTACATCGTCAATTCGAATCATAAGCCTCCACATAATCACTACATAAGAAAATTCATCAAGAAGAACTTTCGAATGTGGATTTACAACTAAAAAGTACTGCAAGAACCATATTCGTCTGTGTGTGGACAATATTCTATATATTATGCTTATTACCACTGCAAACAAATAAAATGTTAAAGACAAATATTGTGTCGAGAATTTTTTATTATGTTAAACCAATAACAGTTTTACATTTAATTAAATCTAGCCATTAAGTACATGTTGAGAAATCTATGGTGATCTCATCATGATAGTGGTTCCACTTCGTGGACATCATGGTCTCAGAAGTCATGTCCTCCTGTCATAGTGGTCTAGTAACTTCGCCCACTGATGGCACTTGTAGAACTATGACGTCATCGTCTCTGGTCATCATCATTGTCTCCTCCCATTGCCTGAGGTTGACACTTGCGGTGCCCTTTGGCGGTGTGCATGGCAAGTGAGAGGATAACTACTTTTGCTTCTATTATAGTCTACTATGTTATCACTGTTCTTTCTGTTAAACATTCGTCCCTAGTATCTTCATTTTTCTGTTACGTTATTGTATTTATTGGTCTAAATATATGTCACTTTTTCTTACTTGCTTTGGTTTGTTGATGTCTATTGACAAAAAGTCATGATATCTATTCAAAAACACCTTAGGTGTGAAAAAGAGTGCAGCCAAAAGAGGATTGAGCGTGCTACTTAAAGGAATGAAATCAAAATTTGCGGCCAAATTGGTAGCTACACTTATAGCATTGATAAAAAATTTACAGCAAATATTCATTCATTAGCTAGCCAGGCCGTGTATTTCGTTTTATCAATGAAGTTGAACAAAAACCGCAGCCTAGCTAAGTAATGAAAAAATAATTGTAGTAAAATTCTTGTCATTTCTTTAAGTCGCACGCTCAATCCTCTTTTGGTCGCACCTTTTTCCACACCTTTGTGATTAAATTTAATTAATAAGAAAAAGGAGATAAAATAAATTCACCAATCCCATATTTCATGTGTATTCTATGTGGTTATTTTAGTGAAAAGATACCACATATTGGTCACGTAGAATATGCCAAAAAATAATTCAGTGAACGTGAAAAGGCTTAAGAGATCATCAAAATTTGGGTCTTCCCATGATATCATAAAAGATAATACATGTATACCTAACATTAATTCAGTCGTTGGAAATATTCAAAAGGACATTCCGTCTTAACATCTTAACTAACATCCTGCAAAACAAATAGAGAAAAATATATTAATAAAAATTATTGTGAAATAAATATAATTTTAATCACGTTTTCTGACTCGAGATGAAACTTATTTATAAAGTCAATGACGAAGAAAATAGTAGTTACATTACAATAAAAAATATAAACAGACATCATAATCTTAACAGAAATAAATCGATAATATCATCCTATGTATTTCAATCGAAACTTTTGTTAAGTCAAAGTGAATAATATATATACATATATACACATACATTCTGACATTACTTTCTCACACATATATATATATATATCCTAACATTACCTTCACAGAACACTCTGGCTATCAGTTTATCTGGAATGATGTCTGGTCCCATATCATTTTGTTCTGAGGCAATGTCCGTACTTTTGTTGTAGGCTATATCAGATCTGAAATATGGAGAAAATCATAAGAATGTTTAATGAAGATAGTTTTTAAGAATACATTTAAACAGCATTTGAGTTATATATTGCCATAGAAACGTACTCATAATAACTTGATATTATAGAACTACTTTTCTTGCTAGAGAAGCAATCTATGTTAAAGCAAAGACGTTTTTTGATGATAGAAATTTAAGGTACAATGTCATAAGAAAATAATATACTTAAATGTGTCGTCTTCACAAATTGTGTTCTTTACTATATATCTAGAAGGACTGAACACAGCTACCTACATTATTGTTGTTTACTATATATCTAGAAGGACTGAACACAACTACCTACATTATTGTTGTTTACTATATATCTAGAACGATTGAACACAGCTGCCTACATTATTGTTGTTTACTATATATCTAGAAGGACTGAACACAGCTACTTACATTATTGTTGTTTACTATATATCTAGAATGACTGAACACAACTACTTACATTATTGTTGTTTACTATATATCTAGAACGATTGAACACAGCTGCCTACATTATTGTTGTCTACTATATATCTAGAAGGACTGAACACAACTATCTACATTATTGTTGTTTACTATATATCTAGAAGGACTGAACACAGCTACCTACATTATTGTTGTTTACCATATATCTAGAAGGACTGAACACAGATGCCTACATTATTGTTGTCTACTATATATCTAGAAGGACTGAACACAACTATCTACATTATTGTTGTTTACTATATATCTAGAAGGACTGAACACAGCTAACTACATTATTGTTGTTTACTATATATCTAGAAGGACTGAACACAGCTACCTACATTATTGTTTATTGCAATTGAAAAGGAAATTCATTAACTTAATATGCAGATTTAGGCCAAATATGAAATATTCTGAAACTTGTTTATTTGTCTGACAATCAAGTATAAATTTGTGGCGATAAATGACAACAAAATTTATGTACAAAGTAACTTTAAAATCAAATGTTCGATTGAAATTTAAAACTCCTGACTAAAATAGCTCCCTAGTTATGCATATCATAATCATTATCCGTTTGTTTTAGAATATGCTAAGTCGTTTTAACGTCTGTATAATCTCATAACAAAACAACAGTAATTTTAAAACTAATGTTTGTCGATTTTCTTGCTATTGTTGTTGATGTTTGTAGAACTCTCAAAAATTTCAGTCGTTTATAAAATAAAAGATTTATGAAGATTGTTTATCTTATAAATTGTTTTAGCCAGTTACATAACTAATGGTTGAAACTATAAAGAAATTTATATGATGAATTCTGAAACCTATTCTTACATTCTTCATCAAACAAAGACACATATTGATTTTGAAAAGAACATTTCACATTCAATCGCTTAAGATAACTACTTACATTTCGTCATTTTTTTCTTGTTGATGGGCAGCTTTATTGAAAAAACGAAAACAAAATCATAAATCCCAGTGACAAACGTAAAAAATTAACATATGGCTGAAGACATACAATTCACTTTTCTATAGTTTTTCAGCATATACATAATGTATACAATGAAAGCAGTTTCCATACGTTATATCAATTTTAATTTCCTGTCATTGTCTATGGTGGTTTGTTTGTAATTAAGCACAAAGCTACACAATGGTCTATCTGTGCTCTGCCCACCACAGGTATCGAAACCCGGTTTCAAGCGTTGTAAGTCCGCAGACATACCGCTGTGCTACTGGGGGGCGTCTAATGTGGACAATAAATGCTAGTTTCTTAAACTTTTATCCTACTTTACTAGTGGAAACTCTTTTTAAACTAAAATAGCAAAAATTATAAAATCAACTACATTTTTATTTGTTATTCATAATATAAATGTCTGAGTGCGACTAGTACCTAACGTTCAGTTTCTACAAAAAACAGGCCTCTAGATATTAACATTAATACAATATTTTTCCAATTAAAATACAAGAAGAAAGTTTTTTCTGTACCTTGCATGCCTCTTTTTCTTCTCATTTTTATGATGATTATAACGCCTACTGTCACTGCCATCAATATAGTAGCCACAACAATTACAACCAGTACCATTGGAGTAATCACAGCAGTGTTGTCGTCATCCTCTAGAACAGTAAAAACGATTTATTGGTTTTCATGGTATTACAAGTAACTTACTTTAGTTTTTACTTTTTACCAATTTCGCTTACGTTTTGCTTAATTTCATTTGATGATAAAAGTACTGTTAATAGAAGGAAAGCTAATTGATTAAGTCGGCAGCGAACAATGTTTCATCTTTCATTTCAACATACGCCAATACCAATGACATGCCCCAGCCACAGTAAAGTGATCAAAGAAAACTCATAAATCATGCTAAGAAAAAATTCTAAAGTAAGATGGTCGTTTCCAGTTTAATCAATATCGTTTCCATAGTCCAATGTATTCTACGTTTGCCAAAAAGTACTCTATTTCATCAGTCTGTTAAGACAAATTACTTCGAAAGCTTCTCAGAACTGCAAGAGAAGATTCTATCATTTATGGTGTTTTATGTGCACTAATTTTAGAATCAATTATAACATAGATTACGAACAATAACGGACCATTGACTCTTCAAGGCACACCCACCCCTGAGAACACTAACAACGCCTCTTATTCCTGAAAATATTTTTGTTCTTAAATTCTAGATTTTTTTCGTAGGCTAATGGTGCCAATAAGAGTGAGAAATTTTTCAAACCAGCCTAATCTAGGGATCTGATTCATTAGAAAACAAATATCACTTCATGATGTTGATGCAAAGTTTTGCAAACAGCGATAGGTAGTTAAGAGTAAATATCAAGCGAGAATGCTGTGCTCTTAGAAAGTGTACAATTTAATTGCAACTTCAATCCTTTGTACTGTAATAAGAATTTTTAGTGTTAAAAAACTCTCAATTGTGTACATGAAGATCTGAAAGTATGAGCTCTGGAATAGAGTAAAAGAAAATGGATCTTTTATTTTTATATTATTCGTAGCTTGTTGGCGACAACACAGAAAAAAATATATTGATTGTGTTGTTGGCTTTTCATCTAAAAGAAAACCAATTTTTATTGATGGCGATAGCACATACAGTAGTGACCGAAAACATGTGTTTAAAACTTCACAATCATGCTGTTTATGTGCTAAAATGCGAAAAGAAAACGTTTATTAAACCTCTTTTCATCAAATAGTATTAATTAAAAAAGTCTTTTTTTAGCTATATCTAAGTTGTAATCTGGCAATAGGATTGTTATATTAAATTAATTTATCTGTATATTTTAAATATTTATTACACTAACTATTTCTCCTTGCTTGGCTTACTTATCCAATTTCTAGATGTATTGGGGTATGATGTCAAATTTCATATTCGTGGCGTATTCACAGAATAATTATTGATAAAACTCAGTTAGATTGACGACTTCTAATATATATATAAAATACAATGCGTTTTGGTAACACTACGTTCCAACAATGGTTTTTATGTCATGTTGCTTAGCAACAAAAGTATAACCTAATATTCTTGTTAGTTTATGCACTGAAAGTATAAAATGAAATGTGTAAACAACAAAATTGGAAAAATGTTTGTTGATCTTTTTTAATTTAGAGTCTCCGTTGATTAAAGGGGTTTGTTTTTTATTAAAAACGTTGTTAATATAACAGAAAATAGCTTAATTCATAAACGATTTAAATTCAAAATTGAGAACCGATATTTTTACTTTCATGATACATTTTATGTACTTGGCTCTAGGCTAGGTGATCCCACACTACGTCTTTATCTTAGGACATATTATACCAACACTCACCACACTTACAAGGTTTCACGGCACCCCCCTCACGGCACTTTGCACCGACGTCACTAAAATCGTAATTGGAAGACAATAATCGATCAGTTCTGTCTGGATAAATGCATTTTGACATTTATGGCTCCTACTATTTCGAGAAATCAAGCGTGACGTGATGTAATACACACTGGCTTTTATATAAGTTAGATTGTGACTTTGAACATATTTTGTTACAACATATACAACAGAATACAGTTTTATTTGTTTAAGATTTCAAAGATCACAAGCTGTGATATAAATAAGTAAAATTTAACAAACCATAATGTAACTTTTAATACTATTATACTATTATACAGTACTATTATACAGTAGCGTGTTGTCTGTCATTCAGTCAGTAGACCCAAAAATGACCTCGCATAAGGGACGCGTAAAACGTCGCATGAATCACAAGAAGAATTATACACTCTATAGGCTACAACACAACATGAAATATAAACTTCAAAAGCAAGAAATAAAAGTATTTGTTACTCTTAATTTTGGTTACTCCTGAAACAGAACGCCTTTGTGGACTTGTGGAAGTGCATTTAGTTAAATATAATGTTGCGTCATCGAGATCACGTGACTATTCTCACGCCCTCTAGTTTCTAGAACCATCTTGTTCCTTCACGAATGCCCTAGCATTTACTAGATAGGGTAGTCTGGTATATATAAGAGGGTGACAACGTGACGGGAGAATATTGTGTGTGTAGGTAGTGAGTAATTGAGCTGCAGTCACAGGGTATTGTTGAAGTTAATGTTCGTTCGTTATAGTGTTTTTTTAGCGCGAATATTGAAATTAAGTGTATTGTAAAGTTCTATTCGGAAAGAATAAACCAGTTTTATTAAGTAAGGACTTGTGTCGTTAAAGTTTCGTCGGAACGAAGTTACGGAAAGTTAATTAATAAACGGAGACGTAACAATAATATAGTACATATATATAGCATAATTAAATGCAGTAATAATTCAATACATTTCAAGTATAGATTGCATATTCATAATATTCCTTGAAATTGTCAATTTATTTCGTATAAATAAGCTATTCATGTCAAAGGTAAAAAAAAACATGATTACAATAAGTGAAGCTTATTATACATATACATGCGCAATATAATGAAGCTTGTTTTAACGTATTTTTGAGTTGTGTATTATATACTAAGTAAAGGTAATGAAATAGTATAATATATACATATATAAACAACTGAACACATTTCGTCAAGGTGTTTCAGGCTCAATGAGTGTGTCTTTTATCTCGCATGTTACAATACGAAAGAGTTTGTAATGTTAGTTCACTTAGTAACATACTTAAATTTCAAATAATTAATGTGTTTAGGGAGGTTCTAGTGGTGATGAAATAACAGCTTGTGTGCTATCACATCATATATAGGTTACATTTCAATACTCTACTCAAGAATCCATAGACAACTAGAAGCAAAAAAAAATTATAACTTAGGAGAATTTTATCATAAAAATTGTTACATTTTTTACAGATTGGAAAGAAAAAAATCATCTCTTGAACTAGGTAGTTTCAAAATGATTTGAGTAGTATTTCTAGAATTTTTAAAAGCATATATGAGTCAGGTGTATCGTTTGTCTTTCAAACACATTTCAAAATTCATGTGGAACCAGAGGTGATTAATTTTGACAGAGAGGGAGAAGATTCTACATTAACGTTTTTGATGGTTTTCCATTTATTTACTACTTTATCAATATGTATTTGTGTATGAACAACTGGAAGAAAATCTCTAAATGGCTATATGCAGAAGCTGCTTAACTTTATAACCTCTACACACTGGTACACCATGGAATTTATATGCACATTCAAGAACAGGAATGACTACCAACCGAAATTGTACCGTGCCAATATTTTTTTTAATATTATGCATATATATGTATAGATTTACTAATCTGAGGTGGAGTCCTACCTTAAACTGTAGATACATTTACCTTAAGCATTAACTGGCAGGAATCTATACGAGTTTTATTATGATACGTCAACCTACTTAAATTATAATAATAACAGTATATTTCTAATCTCGAACCTGAAATGCTAGTGATGTAACTAACTGTAGGATATCACTATTTCTGACAATTATATTCGGTCAAATAATATAAGTATGGTATTTGAAGCCTGTAATAACAACTCGTATTTTATTAAATGTCTTAAAAAGAAATCAGACAAAATATTAAATACATTCAGTGGGTAGAAGTTTGAATTATATACATTTTCAAATATGTTAGTTATGCTTCTGTTAGCATATTTTATTTTATATCAACACCAGATGGATCCACTTTCTGATCACGAACGGAACAATTTCTTAAAATAAATAACTACAGAGCATCAACAATACTATTATAATGTTTCATAATAATACTATCTAAAGACTCTCGTGAAGGTGCTACGTAGAATATTTTCAAAACTATTGAATCTCTCACTAAACTTACTAGTGTTCTTCTAGACGATCTAACACGAAAAATTGCATAACTTATTATAAAAAAGTTATGTAAATTTATGTATAATAAAATGTACCGTTTCTCGAATAAGCAACTTGTATCTGTACTGCTCAATAGGAAATGTATTATCAAACTAACACTGAAATATCACCAATCATGTTAAGGTAAAGATGATAATTGATGTTATTGATGATAATGATGTTATTGATCTGAAATATAAACTTTTGTTAGTCTATGGTGAAGATTTTCAGCTTTAACAGTGTGTTGGTGTTTTTTCTTACAATTTTCAATGCTTTCAGTAACGAGTAACAAAACTATATATATGACATATTTCTAAACATCCAATGTTTTTTATTATTTTCTATGTTTTTATTTTGTAATTTTCTGAAGCAGTATTGTCATATAAAGACATGTCTGTTAGTTTTTACATTCATTATGACTTCAAAACTTTGTTAGAAGTGTATATTTCCTGTTGATAGGCGCTATGTTGAAACCTTTATTTGAAAAAAATTGCAGTTTTCACAAGTTATGAAATAATAACTAAATCGTTGTCTCTATCTGATAAACGCAGATTTTCTTAAACTAACTAATAATGTCATATAAATTCTGATTCGCTAAGAAAGAAAAAAGATCAGTGGCGTCATCTGAAGGCTTCTAACATCCAAATGATGTCTAAGAGTTATATAACAGTATCATGAGTTCCATTTTCTGGAACGCAGATCTAAATATTTCGAATGATTACCTGGTACTGAGAGATATAACATTTAAAGATATAGTATTACATTCCTTGTGTTCTACGTTCGAGAATTAAATTTCTCCCAGAAAATCGCTCCTATAAAGTGCCATTTTCCGCTGCACTGCAAAACCTGTTTAAGGTCTGTGACTACAGCTTCTAAGAACTCTCACTCATTGCTGATTCCCCTGATCTAGTCTCAAGTGATTTCTACTAGTTTATGTGATTAAAGGAGCACTGATGAGGAACTTTCAGTAGTCACTAATACAAGATGTAGAGCCCCACAGTAGCGCAGTAGATGCTTATGAGACGTGGAATAGCGGCTCATAGAATGACTCTGAATGTTTTTACCAAGTACAAACGCTTAGCTCATAACTCCATTTCTTGCCGATTTGAGATATAATTACAGTCGCGGCTACTGAGGATTTCCTCTTGTTTTTTTATAAACTGCAACTTATAAAGAAACAACAAACATTAGCTATGCATGTATATATATATATGTATGCATATGTTGGTGTACTTTGGTGACAGATTTTCTTGTAGACAGATTTTGTTAAACAAGACCGATGTCTGTAGGTTTACTTTCTTCTTAGAATTCTTCTCAAGAAGTCGATAAGCCGTCTTAACGTTGTTAGAACACGCGCCTGTACTACGAAGTCACCTTTTCAACATATCAATGGTTCGCTATACATGTTTCACATAGAAAACAAAG
>NW_013668389.1:32199-41035 GCF_000517525.1 Limulus polyphemus | reverse complement strand
CTATATTACGACATTTTTACCATTTAGTTAGTAAAAGGTGAGTTTTATAATTTGACGACGAGGTGTTTCTATATTACGACATTTTTACCATTTAGTTAGTAAAAGGTGAGTTTTATAATTTGACGACGAGGTGTTTCTATATTACGACATTTTTA
This sequence comes from Limulus polyphemus, assembly GCF_000517525.1. Taxonomy (NCBI): domain Eukaryota; kingdom Metazoa; phylum Arthropoda; class Merostomata; order Xiphosura; family Limulidae; genus Limulus; species Limulus polyphemus. Next base: position 40,880 of record NW_013668389.1, on the reverse strand, counting down.
CCATTTAGTTAGTAAAAGGTGAGTTTTATAATTTGACGACGAAGTGTTTCTATATTACGACATTTTTACCATTTAGTTAGTAAAAGGTGAGTTTTTATAATTTGACGACGAAATAATGATGACAGAAAGTAACGGAAGCATGAGTGCATAACACAACCACACACATTAGGCTAACCAATAGCTTCTTGTTTGTTTGTTGTTGTACTTGTTGATTATCGCACAGCTACTCGAAGGCTATCTACTTTAGCATTCCCTACTTTTGAAGTGATAGACTTGAAGGAAGATACTTTAATACTCTAATTGAACATATGGGTGTAACCACCACCATTGTAAAGCACTCACGGCCCCACGCGCCAGGCACAAGTATATTTTTGTTTTGTTTTTGGTGGTAACGTGGAGCGAACTACAGAACCTCAGACTCAAAACCTGGCACTCTAACCAGTGACCAGTAATCGCCTCAATAACTTTTTACAAGAAGGAAAAATAAGATATCTCCAAATGAGACTATATTTTAAGACAGATATTTAGCTGACTGAACTATTATTCAAAACAAGATTCGTGAACAAACGTGATCTTGCAGGAAAAAAGATATCGTTATAAGGCATAACGTGTCACGACTGGTTGTTTGTTTTTATAAGCAGAGCAACTATGGGCTATCTGCTGTGTCCAGCGCAGTGAATCGAACCCCGTATTTTAGCGTTATAAGTCTGTAGACTTACCACTATCCCACAAGTAGAGAGAAATGGTCACACCATTCTATTCGACCGAAATAAGATATAACGTATCATTTATGTACTTTGCGACGCACGCAGCTGCCAATCTATTGCCCATTACCAGAGCTCGTTGGGTTAGTTGACCCAAAGATCACTGGTGTTGGGCGAAAGTCTTGCTGGTAGCAGCGTGCATTGCGAAGTGCGTAAGTCCAGAAGCTGTTATGTTTCTCCTCACTGGAAACCTGTAGTAAAGGATCAGTAAAGAGGATTTGTAAAGAAATATTATCAGTCTTATTGCTATACATTCAGACGTTCCTGTAATTCAAGAAAGTCTTCGTACAGTTTCGTTTAGCATAGGTTTAACATAACTTTTTTTTTGCGATTCTGTAACTTAAAGGAGAGCCATTTGGTTGACTACCCTACTTTACGAGCCAACACCTTGAACGCATAAAATAACAGTCTCAGCATGAGATCTGGAGACATGGGGCCCTGAATTATTTTTTCTTTTAGCAGAGGAAAATAGACTGCAGAGGCTCCATGTCGTGTGTCATCAAAAGAATGTTTTTGATTCTAAAATCGCTCCGAGAGTTGATAATGTTCATCTCATACCTACAAGACACCATTGGCTCCTTACTATATGAACATAGGTTTTTATGACTGTATCTTAATGGAGAACCATGTGATAGTGTGTTGTATTTCTTATAACAACTTAGTGGACGTTTAAGATGTAAAAATTGAAACTGTATGATTATGTTAGGAATTATACTAATTTAATTATAATATGCATGGTCTAGACAGGTCATACACCTTTGGCCAGCAACCTCTGGTATGGTTTACACAAAAAGACATGTGTATCATTTTACATAAACCTTACCTTATGTCGTGAGATCACATAACTTACAAGTATATCACCATATTGAAAAGATATCCATGATGATTATTCTTTTAAAGATAGTATAATGTAACATCACAGTATTTAACACATTCTCTGTCCTGACAGTGTTAAATCTGCCTCGTCAAAAACGTCAACATATCACATTTTACATTCAGCACTAAAGCAACTAGAGATTATAGATTATTAATATTCATAAAATATAAATGAACGATAATGCATCAAATTAATAACGTTGCTGTTACTACAATGATAATTTAATTTCTGTAAATATTATAACTTTCACAGATTCTCAATATCTATGTGAGAAGAATCTGATTTTTACAGTTACAGTTCTTGTTTTCATTATGTTCAAATATTGTATGAAACAAAACAGGTTGATTCTCAAGTTGTGGTGATTTACAGCTATATGACTAATGAACAAAAGTCAGTAAGAGAGCCTAATTAAGTAAAATATATAAGAATTGTATGCTAACTGAAGTGTGCTATACTTGTATGAAAGTTAATTTAAACTTGACAGTCCAGTATTTTATATTCCATACATATTTCAATTTGTGTTATTCCTAAATATCAATGATTATCGAGCTGACAATGGAATTTGCCTCTCGGATAAATTTGAAGAACATAACCCAAATTGTAAGATGAACGATATTGATATTTCTTTATGTCTCTGAAAACAATTACATCCTGAAGAAGTTAGACTATGTACAGACCTTGGTAAGTTATATTTGTAGAGAATAGTAGTTTTAAACTATAAATATTAGAGTTCTAGATCTAAAACATAAAGTAGTAACTAAAAACAAAAAATAACTGATCAATGCATCCTCAAATCTTGAGAATATCGTGAATGTTCATTATTTTCTTTATCGTTACGTAAAGTGGAAGAATAGATAAATTAGTTGTTTTATACTGACTGTTAAATTTAGTGACATACAAAATCCACACTTCAATAATTAAGTTAGGGGGGGGGGGGCATTTACCATCGAACTCCATGAAATAGAAGAATACTGCATATACGTTTTTCTGGTTATAAACTGTTTACTTGTGAAAAATAAGTTTTAACGTTATAGTGTACATAAAGTGAAGTTTCGAAAGAAAGGTAAATATAATTTATGTTTTTTAACAATCTTTAGTTTGTCAGTTGTAAGTAAACAAAAGAATTACTTATTTTATCCTTAGATGAATATGTCACTTGGTTTTACAGCTTTGTCAACTCGACATCAGATTGTGATGAGTCAGAAGAAAATAAACAAAAGAGTTGAAAACTTCACATCAATTTTATGTGTGTTAATGACACTGGTGGTTAGGTATCCATCAATTTTTCGATAGCAAATGTATAGCAGAAAAAATGGTAATAAATATTACTTATGTAGAGTGGTATATCATCCGTTAAACAATCAGAGTTTATTGAGCTTTTAGCCTATTTGTAAATAGTTTCAGTCAACAAGAAACAAGCTCTAAACAAAGATTTGTGAACATTTCTACAGAAAGGTAAGATTATAATTTTCTACAAAAGTGAGGGTTAAACGTAGTTATTTATATAGATCCTTTAAAACAAAACATTAACAGAACAATCATATTGATTGATTTTAAAAATTTAATCACAAAATGTAAATAAAAGTCATTTTCAGGGCGAATATATGTTACACAATATATTAAGTATAAAAATATAACAAATGAATCAACGATAAGTTCTTTGCTTGTAAAATATCAGAAAATGATAAAAAGTATGTCATACAAATTAAATATAGAAGAGAAAACTATAATAAGTATGTTAAATATGTTAGTAACACTATTTGTCTTTAAAAACACCTTCTGTAATACAGTTAGACATACAAATAAAAACTATAAACAATAGTTGAGACAAGTTGAAATCCGTATGCAGTCCTGCAGAACTGTAGTAACACTATCTGCCTATAGTTTTGTTTGTTTGTTTGTAATTAAGCACAAAGCTTCACAATGGGCTATCTGTGCTCTGGCCCACCACAGGTATCGAAACCCTGATTCTAGCGTTGCAAGTCCGCAGAAATACCGCTGTGCCACTGGGGGCGCCTATAGTAACAACATCTGCTTTTGTAGAACGTATACAATACGATTAAATATATTAGGTCGTCAATAAATTAATGCCGTTTTTTTTTTTGGATGAAAAACACGAACAATGTATATATCAAAACAAAATATTTATTAAATGAAATATTCTCCATTTTAATCGATAATGCTTTTCCATCTTACAGTCAGTTTGTTAATGCCCTGATTAAGAAATCACTTGGCTTTGAAACAAAAACATGTCGATGTTCTGTTTAAATCTTTCACATTTGCATACGTTTTCCCATTAAGATGGCGTTGCAGCGAACGAAAAAAATATTAATATGATGGTGTCATATCTGGAGAATATAGTGGGTGGGGGAAAACTTCTATTTCTATCACACAGAGACTTGAAATTTTATATTCTCAACACTCTGTATAGTAGCACCTTATATTTTACGTTCTTAACACTCTGTATAGTAACACCTTATATTTTACATTCTTAACACTCTGTATAGTAACACCTTATATTTTACATCCTTAACACTCTGTATAGTAACACCTTATATTTTACATTCTTAACACTCTGTATAGTAACACCTTATATTTTACGTTCTTAACACTCTGTATAGTAACACCTTATATTTTACATTCTTAACACTCTGTATAGTAACACCTTATATTTTACATTCTTAACACTCTGTATAGTAACACCTTATATTTTACATCCTTAACACTCTGTATAGTAACACCTTATTTTTTACATTCTTAATACTCTGTATAGTAACACCTTATATTTTACGTTCTTAACACTCTGTATAGTAACACCTTATATTTTACATCCTTAACACTCTGTATAGTAGCACCTTATATTTTACATTCTTAACACTCTGTATAGTAACACCTTATATTTTACATCCTTAACACTCTGTATAGTAGCACCTTATATTTTACATTCTTAACACTCTGTATAGTAACACCTTATATTTTACGTTCTTAACACTCTCTATAGTAACACCTTATATTTTACATTCTTAACACTCTGTATAGTAGCACCCTATATTTTACATCCTTAACACTCTGTATAGTAACACCTTATATTTTAACTTCCAAATTATTAAGATAAACTTTTGCCTTTGTTGAAACTCGAACATTGTAATTTTAATTAGTTTTCTTTTAACTGATTTAAAAAAATATAATCAATTTCAGGTAATATTTGTATTGTTAGTTTTTATTTCCTTATGTCAATTTGAAACACTGTTTTTGAAGTTGTCTCTTCAAATATGGCCAACCTGTATCTGTTCTTTTATGAAAAATCGTTTATGAAGTAGAATTTAAATGCTAACTTTCCGTTACATAGATGATTTAATATCTATAAATAATATGAATTTTACACCAAGCCTAATATATCTAATAGAAAAGAGTTATAGTAATAATGCTAATTATTTAGATTTGGACATTACTTTTATAGAAGCTACAGTGCAGTTGACTATTTGTGATAAAAGAAGAGAATTTATTTTCCCAATTCTTGGTCTACCCACACCTGATAATGCTATTTCGTGTATCATGTTAGAAGGTATTATTATATCTCAACTAAAACGGTTCTTAATAGACTATAATAGTCATAATACGTTTATTATTAAAAATAAACTGACAGATAATGGATATAAGGACAGACAATTAAAGAAATGCATGACTTTATTTTTTAATAAATATAAAAATATGTTAGAAAATAAACTCTCGATTAAAGATTAAAACTATCGATAAAAATATAGAGGGGGTTAGTTATTTTAGCTTATAAATAGGTATTAGTAATTTTTCAAGTAATTTTATTCAGTATAACGGGGATGGAAAGATTAGCTTAAAGTAGTTGGGCTAGTCTCGGCGTTCCCGTGTTATACTTGAATAAATCTTCAGGAGAAAGGGGGGGGGGAGTTAGAACTACATAACAACTTTTAAGGTAGGATATATAGATCTATTTACTTCTATTCAATATTTTATAGTTCTATTGAATATGTTTTTGTAAAAGTAGAGGTTGGGAGTTTAATCAGTAGAAATATTAGGGTGGATCCATTTCAATTCATTTTACTTTAAGAAATTTAAGGGTAAATGTCTTCCCATAACTGGCTATAGACAGTGAAAGGCAGTAGAAGCTGAAACGTTGTGGGTGTAAGCACTCAGCTTAGTACCCTTATTTGATTGATTTTTTGATGATTTTCCATGACGGCTGACTACAATGGCATCAGTATTTGAACTTTGTCTGATAGATGGGATATTCCCAACGCATTTAGGTGTGCTATTACCACAGACATTATCCGTTATGACAATAGTTGACAACCAGGACCGATAAAGGTATAGCGATATATATACATATATTGCACAAACAGTTCGAAGATAACTAGAGTATTCTATGTTTTTCTAATAATAATCACAACTTCTGTTATGAAATAATGTCAATGACACTCTTGAATTTATTATTATGCAAAAAAATGTCAGGTGGCTTAACATGCAAATTTTAGTTAAAGAACACAGAAAGCAGTAAAGAAATACAGACTGTCAGTAAAAGCCACATGGACAAGTATATGATATTTAGAGCAATAGGTTTGCTAGTATCTGTTCAAGCACAACAAGTCGTTGCAGAATGGCTACAAGCCAATGAAAGTGTGCTGAGCAGGATGCAGATTTACCTTAAGACCACAAAGAATAGCTCTGGAAACTAAAGGCAATATTTTCGATGACGAGGAACCAACTTTGAGACTAATAATTGCTGGAGATAGCTTGAATGGGTAATGATGTCAAAACCTTGTCGAAACGTTGTACATTTGCTGTTATGTTAAACTTATATTAAAGTTTTTCTTCATTACCCATTCAAGCCGTCTCCAGCCATTATAAAGACAATATTGTTCAAAGCAGCGGAGGAAGTCATCTCCTCAACTGTGTCAACAGTTCAGAGCAGAAACTGAACAAAAAATAAGCATTTAAGTGGCCAAAACATATCGGGTGGTCTTTATGCCAGATGGCCAATGTCATGGTTCCTCTATTTAATCCATCTTCAGTAGTGTCAAGAAAATGAGGATTGATCATTCGACACGTTGCCGAACGTCTTGTTCACAGTTGAATAACTTTTCACATTGCTGACATACATAGGATGATTGGGCTAGGACAAACCATGTGTAGCCATGTGAAACTATTCATAGCTTTCATGACTGAAATACTGCACGACAAGCTTATAGAAATCAAAGTTTCGTCTCGTCAAGAATACTTACTACATGCGAAAAATGCGAAAGACTCCATGTGCAGTAGGAGATGTATGCAAGACCACGAAGATGGTACATGAAATTGGGACTGTAAGTAATATTAAAGGTAGAGATAGTAAACCGAAACTCTAAAAGTAATGCCATGTATGTCAAGGTGTGTTCTTTAGGAGATTGATGAAGTTCGAGTACAGATCATACAATTAGCTTGCTGTAAATGTTGATGTCAAAGCTACCTCGATAACATTAAGATAAATATTAGCATGTGTAGATACTCTAAAGTCACTGATGCGAAAACGTAACAAGCCAAAGGGTTGAGATTGGCATTAAATCACAAACAGTTGTGTGCTCGTTACAGACGAATCCCTGTTCGAATTGCTGCGCAACAATCAAAAACAGTTTGTTCGACAGCGGAGAGAAGAACGGTCTTGTTTTATATTTTACAACAAGTACAAGTTTGGGCTGCATTTCAACTTAAGGTGTCAGTGATCTACACAGAATTGATGGCACCCTAGCTGCTGACAAGTGCAAACAAATCCTTATCCATCATGCCATTCCCTTAGGAACACAAATCATCCAGTTGGGATTCATCTTCTCGAAAGACAATGATCCCAAGAATAAGGAAATGTAGTGAGATGATATATTGGCAAAAAGAAACCGATGGAACACTGACAACTACTTGGCCTGCACAAATTCTCGATATGAACATCATTGAGGCTGTATAGGTAGAATTATGTAAAAAACAGAGAATGTCAAAATCTGTTCAAACAACTTGGTTTGCTCTTAACAAACTACAATTAAAATCAACAACAAATATTTCAATTTAACAATTTTAACAGAAAGCGTTGAAAAGGCATTTCGCTGTTTAGTATTCTTTGTATTTCATTCATTTGCGTAAAGCTAAGTATATACTATTTTATAAATAAACATATCTTCACTCCAGTTAAATGAAATTAATAGTTGACTTATGTGCAGATAAAAGTCGTTTATTTACAAAATATATGTACCCTGAAAAGAAAACAATTAATATTTTATATGATGTAATCAGTAATGTTTAATGAAAAACGTACTGATTCAACTACACCACTGTCCAAGCTTTAATAATTAAGGCTAAATAAGTTTTCTTTGACCTTTTCACTAATATTAAACTATTTTTCTTTGTTTAGAATTTTAATAATTTAAGAATAATTTCTTATATTACTTACTTCACTTTTGCATAAGGAGATGAAACATTTATAAACTGTATGTGTCCTAGAAATCTTACTTACTTCACTTTAATCGCCAAGTATTTACACGTTTTAATTGTATATAAAAAAACAGCAGACAGAAACGTTGACATGACAATACAGCTATAAATATGAAGTTCTCTTAACTTGAAATCAATATAGTTGAGCATATCATAGCAGTAAGTTGCAACATGAAACATTTATCTTTAAAGTATACAACATCTATTAACCTAAAGTGAATATAGTTGAACATATCATAGCAATCAGTTGCAGCATGAAACATTTATCTTTAAAATATACAAAATCTAACTGTAGTACATTTTGTGCCGTTCTATTTTAATTATGTAAATTGTTCCTGTAACCTTTCCTTATTTTCGAAATTAATTTAATACGAAACCTACGAAAGTAGTCTGGTGTTTATCGTTTTTGGTAAGAATTGATAATTCCTATTAAACAGTGTTACTTGCTATATTATATTCGTATTATGAAAAATGTTCCATCGAAACTGGAAACCATTGTTGTTGTTTTTTGGAATAACGCAACATAATGTTACGTCTCTCGTCGTTTGTTA
>NW_013668389.1:28452-31639 GCF_000517525.1 Limulus polyphemus | reverse complement strand
GAATTTCCACAGTCACTTTCACTTAAACACACGCTATAATTCACAACGATTGACGCACTTTACTTATGGTCACTACCGCTTGCTTGACTCAATTATCTCTATATCTCTCTATATCTCCTTCCATCTCCACTTTATTTCCCGGGCTTATATATACAATAAAAGAGAGCGCCTAGAAAAGACTAAAGTTGCCAGGAAAGTCAATATCCCTCGAGAATCTCATGACGTGCTACCAGAGTCACGTGACTTCCGCTGTCGTAACACTGCCCCTTCCTTAGTATTGTTCGTCCCGAACAATATCCACTTACATTAAACCAATAGACAATTAACAATAACTTAATCAAATGTACATAATTTACAAACACAAAATTAAAATTCAACAAAGCCTCTTAATTTTATGGGACATATCTTCATCCATACTGGTCTCTGTCTCGTTGGCTTCTGCTTCACGTGGGGTTCATCTGCTCCGTCAGGAAATGTCCTATTATCGGTAACAGTCACATCAGTGGTAGTAATTTCATTAATGGCTTTACTGTTTCCCTTCTCAAAACCGGGTAGAGTTTCTTCGTCGACAGTGGCTTTTTCAGGTGACACGTCTTCAGCAGCGTCATCTGTTCCGTTGTTCACTTCATTCCAACAGAAATGTCCTGGACCATGACAACACCAAAGCCTGTTGGCATGCACCTATTTTGGTTCACCTCGCCGACCACATTTTATTCGGAAAGTCACGTCTGAGAGACGATCCAATATGTCATATGGGCCCTCCCATGGAGAAGACAACTTAGGAAATTTCTCTTTGGTCTTCCTGGGATTATACAACCACACCTTGTCTCCTGGTACAAAGCTGGCTTCAGTAGATCTCTTATCATAACATAGTTTCATGGAATTAGCAGACGTTTTCAAGTTTGAATGCACTTGATGGTGAATATCACCCATACTATCAGATAACTCTTTCACGAACTCTGACACATTTCCAGGCAACTCTTTGTAAGGTGGGCGTCCTGTTATCAGATCCACTGGCAACCAAAGTTCCCGACCAAACATTAACTTTGCTGGGTTGTATCCAGTGGTTTAATGCTCTGCTGTTTTATAGGCCATCAACAGTGGAGGGAGTAAGACATCCCAGTCATGTTGGTTGCTGTTACAAAATTTTGCCAATTCCAGTTCCAGTGTCCAGTTGCACTTTTCTACCATCCCATCAGACTGTTAGTGAAATAGTGTTGTCCTGGTGTTTCATATGCCCAACAACTTGCAGCATTCATGGAACCCAGCTGATTCGAAGTTACGGACCTGATCTGAATGCAGTTTGTATGGCATACCAAAACCTGAAGAAGAAATCACTAATAGCCAAAGCTACATTTGTAGCTTCCTGATTTGGTATTGCATATGTCTCAGGCCACTTGGTGAAATAATCCATCACGACACAAATGTACCTGTTTTCAGCACTAGTTTGGGGCAAAGGACCATCAATGTCAACAGCTACTTTTTCCATTGGGGTGCCAACTTAATATAACTTCATTGGAGTACGTCCCTTATGCTTGGGTCTCCTTTTAGCACAACATGTACTGCATGTCCTGCACCATTCTTCCACATCTTGCCTATTACCTATCCAGTAAAATCTATGTCGTAGGTGACTCAATGTCTTCTTAACTACGAAATGTCCTTCTGTTCAACTATCATGGGATTAACGCAGCACAACTTCCCGTACGTTTCTCGGTATAACTGTTTGCCAGGTCATTACTTTCCCATCAGCTGTTCCCATCTCCGGACAAGAATACCATCTTCAAGCTTCAACTGGTCCCACTGTGCCCCATAGTTCTTTGTCACAGGGCTTAAACTAGACACCTTCTCCCAAGCAGGGTGCAAAACACTTGCTTTTAGAAAATCAGTTATTGGCTTCAAACCTTGGACTTTCTCCTGTTCTACTTTAATAACTATACCTGGTTCCGTTTCACCATCATTAACTCCTTCAGTCACTTTGACTTCAGCTTGATGACACCTTGTTAGTTCAACCTCCCTTTCAACACTAAACGGAATTCGGCCTTTGTTGTTCCCAAACGTCATTTTATCAAAATTAACTAAACACTTCCTCGGTAGTAAGTAGTCCAACCTTAATCTGCATTGGTCTTCAATGTCAGCCAAGTATACTTTGTGTCTGTCCTTTAAGCCCATGACCTCAATAGTTACCCACACTGGTCCCCACAACCTTGCATAGTGTCCTGTCTCACCACAGAGCTTCTGTATGGCTTCTGGTACTCCTTTGTGATCCAGCACCTTGATACTCACAGGGGTTTGGTCAGATGCAGAATCTATGACAAAGTATCACTTTTGGCCATCCAGCTTTCCTGTCACGTAGACACTATGTGAGCTTGCCATTTTACACCTAGCTGTTGGGACTTTCACAATGGGGGGTTGGTGGGCGTCCCTCAACATCAATCACTACTGGTTTACCCGAGGCTGACTTATTGTTAGTAATCTTCTTACACTGGCTCCTCATATGTCCTTGCTCTCCACAGTTCCAACAACCTTTTTGGGTAGCAGCCTTTCCTGCCATGGTATCTTCTTTGTGTTGAAGTTTCCGGCATTGAACTTTCTTATGCCCAGGTTTGTTACAGTGCCAGCAAAGTCCCTCAAACCTCTCTGAAAGCTGCCCTTTTCTGGTCTTGAATCCTGATGACTGTACCAGCCTTGGTACCTCTGTGCTTCGAATTCAAGAGATCTGGCCATTGCATCCTGCATAGTAGAGGGGGTGTGCTTGCTTTACTTGTATCTTCAGTTGTGGACTGTCCAAGACATCTACAAACTGATCCCTCAGCAACAACTTGAGGACATTGGGTGGTACAGTTGGGTAGGTGTTGTGTGGCATACTTTCCAAATCCTGTGCCAGCTCTTGCAGGCTCTCCCCTTTAGCACGGTCTTTCATCCTAAACCTAGACCTGTAGACTTTGGACTGATTTTGAGTTCTATACTTGAGTTCTAGAGCAGCTATCAGTGCTCTATAGTTGTGTCTGTCGTATGCTGACAACTGTCCAAGTATTTCCAGTGGTTGTCCCTTCAGGCTCGTTGTGAGGTACACTGCTTTCTGCTCCTCTGTCCATCTATTCATTTCTGCCAGTAGCTTAAATTGTGCTCTATGTGCTTCTCACGGTGCCTTCCCATCGAATTCCTGTGGCTTCCTTTATACTAGATC